>NC_092512.1:18892668-19195406 GCF_047511675.1 Marmota flaviventris
ATACATCTTGCAATATTTATTAACAGACCTCTCAGTGGAGACTGAAAAACAGTTAGTACAAATGCCAACCCTTTGTTGATTTGCACACTTAGGTGGCTGTGATTCCCTACCCCTCTTTATGCTTCTAGTTGCCCCAGCCATCATCAATATCTCAGTGTTCTGGTTGAAGTGCAAAAGAAGTGGGCTTCTGGGGCACCATCCTGTACCACCAGGGCAGCTTGGTGCTCACACATACTGGATCTGAGTCGGAATTCATCATCACCCTAGACACTCCAATTTGGACTGTCCATTTTTCTTTCCATTTTCTCTCATAATGATCAAAAGTGTGGTGCATGGAAAATCACCCAAGCATCTATCAACCTGATCCCAGCTGACTTCCTTTCCCAGCAAGTTGACCTATGCTGAAAATTGGACCTACTAAGGATAGAACTAGATATAGGTTGGATGCTATTTGGAAATAGAAGAGAGCAGTGAATATTCTATAAAAATCCTTTATTTTGCCACCTTCAAGTTTTGCCCTGCTCTCATGGTTATTCCCACAAAGTTTTACCTCTAGTCCTCAGGTTTATGACAAAAGAGGAATTCATGCCTTGAACGTCACTTACATATTAATGACTTTAAATTCTTTATCCCTAAGGGTTCTCTCCATGACAAGAACTTTTTTTATATTTTTTTTTTTTATTTATTTTTTTTTTATTGTTGGCTGTTCAAAACATTACATAGTTCTTGATATATCATATTTCACAATTTGATTCAAGTGGGTTATGAGATCCCATTTTTACCCCATATACAGATTGCAGAATCACATCAGTTACACATCCATTGATTTACATATTGCCATACTAGTGTCTGTTGTATTCTGCTGTCTTTCCTATCCTCTACTATCCCCCCTCCCCTCCCCTCCCCTCCCCTCCCCTCCCCTCTTCTCTCTCTGCCCCCTTTACTGACATTCGTTTGTCCCCCTTGTATTATTTTTCCCCTTCCCCTCACTTCCTCTTGTATGTACTTTTGTATACCTCTGAGGGTCTCCTTCCATTTCCATGCATTTTCCTTTCTCTCTCCCTTTCCCTCCCACCTCTCATCCCTGTTTAATGTTAATCTTCTTCTCATGCTCTTCGACCCTACTCTGTTCTTAGCTACTCTCCTTATATCAAAGAAGACATTTGACATTTGTTTTTTAGGGATTGGCTAGCTTCACTTAGCATAATCTGCTCTAATGCCATCCATTTCCCTGTAAATTCTATGATTTTGTCATTTTTTAATGCAGAGTAATACTCCATTGTGTATAAATGCCACATTTTTTTTATCCATTCATCCATTGAAGGGCATCTAGGTTGGTTCCACAGTCTAGCTATTGTGAATTGTGCTGCTATGAACATCGATGTAGCAGTGTCCCTGTAGCATGCTCTTTTTAGGTCTTTAGGGAATAGACCGAGAAGGGGAATAGCTGGGTCAAATGGTGGCTCCATTCCCAGCTTTCCAAGAAATCTCCATACTGCTTTCCAAATTGGCTGCACCAATTTGCAGTCCCACCAGCAATGTACAAGTGTACCCTTTTCCCCACATCCTCGCCAGCACTTGTTGTTGTTTGACTTCATAATGGCTGCCAATCTTACTGGAGTGAGATGGTATCTTAGGGTGGTTTTGATTTGCATTTCTCTGACTGCTAGAGATGGTGAGCATTTTTTCATGTACTTGTTGATTGACTGTATGTCCTCCTCTGAGAAGTGTCTGTTCAGGTCCTTGGCCCATTTGTTGATTGGGTTGTTTGTTCTCTTATTGTCTAATTTTTTGAGCTCTTTGTATACTCTGGATATTAGGGCTCTATCTGAAGTGTGAGGAGTAAAGATTTGTTCCCAGGTTGTAGGCTCTCTATTTACCTCTCTTATTGTATCTTTTGCTGAGAAAAAACTTTTTAGTTTGAGTAAGTCCCATTTGTTGATTCTAGTTATTAACTTTTGTGCTATGGGTGTCCTATTGAGGAATTTGGAGCCCGACCCCACCGACTGTAGATCGTAGCCAACTTTTTCTTCTATCAGACGGCGCGTCTCTGATTTGATATCAAGCTCCTTGATCCATTTTGAATTAACTTTTGTGCATGGCGAGAGAAAGGGATTCAGTTTCATTTTGTTGCATATGGATTTCCAGTTTTCCCAGCACCATTTGTTGAAGATGCTATCCTTCCTCCATTGCATGCTTTTAGACCCTTTATCAAATATAAGATAGTTGTAGTTTTGTGGATTGGTTTCTGTGTCCTCTATTCTGTACCATTGGTCCACCCGCCTGTTTTGGTACCAGTACCATGCTGTTTTTGTTACTATTGCTCTGTAATATAGTTTGAAGTCTGGTATCGCTATACCGCCTGATTCACACTTCCTGCTTAGCATTGTTTTTGCTATTCTGGGTCTTTTATTTTTCCATATGAATTTCATGATTGCTTTCTCTATTTCTACAAGAAATGCCGTTGGGATTTTGATTGGCATTGCATTAAACCTATAGAGAACTTTTGGTAATATCGCCATTTTGATGATGTTAGTTCTGCCTATCCATGAACAGGGTATATTTTTCCATCTTCTAAGATCTTCTTCTATTTCTCTCTTTAGGGTTCTGTAGTTTTCATTGTATAAGTCTTTCACCTCTTTTGTTAGGTTGATTCCTAAGTATTTTATTTTTTTTGAAGATATTGTGAATGGAGTGGTTGTCCTCATTTCCATTTCAGAGGATTTGTCGCTGATATACAGGAATGCCTTTGATTTATGCGTGTTGATTTTATATCCTGCCACTTTGCTGAATTCATTTATTAGCTCTAATAGTTTCTTTGTAGACCCTTTTGGGTCTGCTAGGTATAGAATCATGTCATCTGCAAATAGTGATAATTTAAGTTCTTCTTTTCCTATTTTGATGCCTTTAATTTCTTTCGTCTGTCTAATTGCTCTGGCCAGTGTTTCGAGAACTATGTTGAACAGAAGTGGTGAGAGAGGGCATCCCTGTCTTGTTCCAGATTTTAGAGGGAATGCCTTCAATTTTTCTCCATTCAGAATGATGCTAGCCTGAGGCTTAGCATAGATTGCTTTTACAATATTGAGGTATGTTCCTGTTATCCCTAGTTTTTCTAGAGTTTTGAACATAAAGGGATGCTGTACTTTGTCGAATGCTTTTTCCGCATCTATCGAGATGATCATATGGTTCTTATTTTTAAGTCTATTGATGTGGTGAATAACATTTATTGATTTCCTTATATTGAACCAGCCTTGCATCCCAGGGATGAATCCTACTTGATCATGGTGCACAATTTTTTTGATGTGCCTTTGTATCCGAGTGGCCAGAATTTTATTGAGGATTTTTGCATCCAAGTTCATTAGAGATATTGGTCTGTAGTTTTCTTTCTTTGAAGTGTCTTTGTCTGGTTTAGGTATCAGGGTGATGTTGGCCTCGTAGAATGAATTTGGAAGTTCTCCCTCTTTTTCTATTTCCCGAAGTAGCTTGAAAAGTATTGGTATTAGTTCCTCTTTAAAGGTTTTGTAAAACTCTGCTGTATACCCATCCGGTCCTGGGCTTTTCTTAGTTGGTGGTCTTTTGATGGTTTCTTCTATTTCCTCAATTGATATTGGTCTGTTTAGGTTGTCTATATCCTCCTGACTCAATCTGGGCAGATCATATGACTTAAGAAATTTATCTATGCCTTCACTATCTTCTAATTTATTGGAGTATAAGGATTCAAAATAATTTTTGATTATCTTCTGTATTTCTGAAGTGTCTGTTGTGATATTGCCTCTTTCATCCCGTATGTTAGTGATTTGAGTTCTCTCTCTTCTTCTCTTCGCTAGCATGGCTAAGGGTCTGTCGATTTTGTTTATTTTTTCAAAGAACCAACTTTTAGTTTTGTCAATTTTTTCAATTGTTTCTTTTGTTTCGATTTCATTGATTTCAGCTCTGATTTTAATTATTTCTTGCCTTCTACTTCTTTTGCTGTTGTTTTGCTCTTCTTTTTCTAGGATTTTGAGATGAAGTATGAGATCATTTATTTGTTGGTTTTTTCTTTTTTTAAGGAATGAACTCCAAGCAATGAATTTTCCTCTTAGAACTGCTTTCAATGTGTCCCATAGATTCCGATATGTTGTGTCTGTGTTTTCATTAATCTCTAAGAATTTTTTAATTTCCTCCTTGATGTCTTCTATAACCCATTGATCATTCAGTAACCTATTGTTCATTCTCCAAGTGATATATTCTTTTTCCTTCCTTCTTTTATCGTTGATTTTCAGTTCCATTCCATTATGATCAGATAGGATGCATGGTATTATCTCTACTCCTTTGTATTGTCTAAGAGTTTCCCTATGACATAATATATGATCTATTTTTGAGAAGGATCCATGTGCTGCTGAGAAAAAAGTGTAACTGTTTGATGTTGGGTGGTATATTCTATATATGTCAATTAAGTCTAGGTTATTAATTGTGTTATTGAGTTCTATAGTTTCCTTATTCAACTTTTGTTTGGAAGATCTGTCCAGTGGTGAGAGAGGTGTGTTGAAGTCTCCCATGATTATTGTATGGTGGTCTATTAGACTCTTGAACTTGAGAAGAGTTTGTTTGATGAACATAGCTGCACCATTGTTTGGGGCATATATATTTATGATTGTTATGTCTTGTTGGTGTATGGTTCCCTTGAGCAGTATGTAGTGTCCCTCTTTATCCCTTTTGATTAACTTTGGCTTAAAATCTATTTTATTTGATATGAGTATGGATACTCCTGCTTGTTTCCGAAGTCCATATGAGTGATATGATTTTTCCCAACCTTTCACCTTCAACCTATGTATGTCTTTTCCTATCAAATGCGTCTCCTGTAGGCAGCATATTGTTGGGTCTTGTTTTGTGATCCATTCTACTAGCCTGTGTCTCTTGATTGGTGAGTTTAAGCCATTAACATTTAGGGTTATTATTGAGATATGGGTTGTTCTTCCAGCCATATTTGTTTATTTATGTTACTAAACATGGTTTGTTTTCCACTTTGATTATTTTCCCCCCTTTAGTGTCCTACCTCCCACTGTTGGTTTTCATTGTTATTTTCCATTTCCTCTTCCTGTAATGTTTTGCCAAGGATGTTTTGAAGAGATGGTTTTCTAGCTGCAAATTCTTTTAACTTTTGTTTATCGTGGAAGGTTTTAATTTCATCTTCCATCCTGAAGCTTAATTTCGCTGGAAACACAATTCTTGGTTGGAACCCATTTTCTTTCAGTGTTTGAAATATGTTATTCCAGGATCTTCTAGCTTTCAGAGTCTGTGTTGAAAGATCAGCTGTTATCCTGATTGGCTTACCCCTAAATGTGATCTGCTTCCTTTCTCTTGTAGCTTTTAAAATTCTCTCCTTGTTCTGTATGTTGGGCATCTTCATTATAATGTGTCTAGGTGTGGGTCTCTTATGATTTTGCACATTCGGTGTCCTGTAGGCTTCTAGGATTTGGGGTTCTGTCTCATTCTTCAAGTCTGGGAAGTTTTCTCGAATTATTTCATTGAATAGATTGCTCATTCCTTTGGTTTGAAACTCTGTTCCTTCCTGTATCCCAATGACTCTTAAATTTGGTCTCTTGATGTTATCCCATATTTCTTGGATGAAGAACTTTTTTTTTTTTTTAATCCACAGTTTTTGTTAGGTTAGTTGATGAGTTAATCAGTTTTTTTTTTTTTTTTTTTTTTTTGTCGCTATGACAAAATAGCTGAGAAAATAAATTTAAAAGAGGAAATATTTATTTTGGCTCATGGTTTCAGAGGCTTCAGTCCAAGCTCAGCTGGCTCCATTGCTTCAGACCTGAGGCAAGGCAGAATAGCATGGGGGTGGGAATGTGTGATGGAAGAGACTGCTCACCTCCTGGCACTGGGAAGCAGAAAGTGGAAGAGTTTAGGGACAAAAGATACCCTTGAAATGCATCTCCAGTGACATACTTCCTCAACCATGTCCCACCTCCCAGTCATGCCATCAACATCTGAGCCTCTGTAGGACATTTACAATACAAACTGTAACAACTGTCATAACAACAAAAAAATCCCCAACTCATTAGTTTAGGAAGTCAATCTCTCATTCTGCCTGTCCAATGTGGAATTCCTGACAAGACAGTAGCTTTCCTCTATACAATAACTGCAAGACCCAGGGTCCTTCCACTCTGAAACCCTTCCATTAGTGTGGCCAGCACCTTTGGAGTCCTCTGCATCCGGGTGAATGAGAAAAAGTAAGGGTGAAGAAGGCTCATCCACTTTTTAACCTTGGCTCAAAGGAGTGATACTTCCACCACCACTCACATACCATTGCTGAAAAATAGTCATATGAACTCAAAGACATGAAGAAAAGTTGAGAAATGGAGATACTGCCTGAGAAGCTGCTTCCCCATAGCAACTCCATACAATACAAGAGGAAATAAGAATTTTTATTGAATAGTTAGCCACCCATACTTTAACTTCTCTTTAATAAAAAATTGCCCATATTCTCATGTCCAAACACTGCCTTAATCAGATTAAGGACAAATTAATATCGAAGAATCTCACCCTCAGTTAAACTTTAATAATGCTGCATTACATACCTTCCTTTTGAAGAGTAGATGAAATTACTCTGGGAAAGTATGCAAAATTAATAAAGGAGAGAGTTATTGATGGAACATGAAAAACACCAAAGGAATCTGTAAAACAAGGCAGAAAAATGGGTAGACAATTAGAAAGCCCATGAATCTATGACATAGTGAGAGTGAGTCAAAGATTTCCAGTGTTTAGAAGGACAAAATATTGTGGAGAAGGGGTATTTGTGCAACTATCACCACAATCCAAATATAAAACGACTTTATCATCCAAATACCTCTACCCCTTTAGAGTCCCATCCATGCCCTTTTCTTTACAATTTCCAATCCCTGGCTATCACTCATCTGTTTTCCCTTTCAATGATTTTGTCATTAGAAAATTTTATACAAATTGAATCATATGGTATATGATCTATTGAGGTTGGTTCTTTTCAGGTAGCATAATGCCCTTTGGAACCATCCAAGTCATTACATGTAGCAATCATTCATTCCTTTTTGCCCCTAAGTCACCTTTTATGGTATGGATATACCAAACTTAACTCACTTACTGAGGGAAAATTGTTCCTAATTTGAGACTCTTACAAATAAAACTTCTATGAATAATAGTATATCAATTTTTGTGGAGAAATATATTTTCATTTTTCTTGAATAAATACCTAGGAGTTTAATTGCTGAATCATAGGGAAAATACGAGTTATATTTTTAATAAATAGCTATGTTGTTTTCCAGAATGTAGTACCATTTTGCATTCTCACTAAGCAACATATGAGAGATCCAGTTTGTCCATCCCAGCTAGCATTTGGTGTGGGGTTGTTTTGTTCTGCTTTGCAGTGCTGGGAATCAAACACAGGGCCTCGTGTACTACTGAGCTACATCCCAACTGAGTCAATATTTTTTTTTTTTATTTTGCCCTTTTAAGAGGTTCACAGTAATAGCTCATCCTGGTGCTGATTTTCACTCATATAATGTATAACATGTTAAACATCTTTTCATGTGCTTATTTGCCAACTGTAGCTCTTCTTTGGTGAAATTTCTTTATATGTCTTTTGCTTATTTTTTAAAGATTATTTTTAGTATTGTGGTTGAGAGTTCTTTACATATTCTGGATATAAATCTTACGTAAAATATGTGATTTGCATGTATTTTCTCTATATCTATAGTTTACATTTTCATCACAACAGAGCAAATGTTTTTAAATCTGATGAGTCAAATTATTGATTTTCTTCTTTCATGGATCATGCTTTAGATTTATGTTTAAAAACTCTTCCTTGAGACTTAAGTACAAAACTTTTTCTGTAATATCTGCCAAAAGTTTTATAACTTTACATTTAAATTCAGACATATTACCTGTTGACTTTTATATTGAGTGTGAAGTGTAGGTAGGTCAAGGTTAATTTTTTCCTTATATAGATAATCAATTACCCCAGTGAAACAATCTGGACCTGGTGATTGCTACTTGTGAGATTTTAAATTATGAATTCATATTCTTAATAGTTCTAGGGCTGTTCAAATAATCTATTTCATTTTGAATTAGTTGTTACAGTTGTATTATTCCATTTTTCAAGAAATTGATCCATGCCATTTAAGTTGTCAAATTCATGTGCATACAGGTGGTCAGAGTATTCATTTGTTATTCTTTTGAAGCCAGAAGTATCTGTGGTGATATTCCTATTTCATTCCACATTCATATCTTATTTTGGGGTCAGTTTTGCTAGTGCTTTGCTTATTTTCAAAGAATCTGCTTTTTGTTTCTTTTATTACCTACATTGTTTTCCTGTTTTCAATTTCATTGCTTTCTGCTCTTTTGGATATTTCCGATATTTGGCTTCCTTTGTGTTTATTTTATTCTTTTTTTCTAGTTTCTAGAATTGACTACGAAGAAGCTTCCTGTAACTAATGGTGGAGGTAGGTAACCAAGCTCCCCCTGGGTCTCTGCTGGTACCATCCTGAGTTAGAGGAAGACAACTACTACTCCATAGGTGACTTCCACTTTCACTGAGGTAGAGTGGGAACAGGATGCCCTTGGTTCTACTGAGCAGTGGTGAGTCTCCTGGTCTCTATTTTGCTTCCTTGACTCTGCCTCAGGGAGGAGGAGAGGGGTACGTCAACCATATTCTATAGGCTTTCACATCACCCCAGCAGTGGTGGCTGGGTGGGGAGGCTGGGTGCATCCTTACATCCTATAGAGGATGAAAGTCCAGCTTTTCACTTGTTTTTTGCTAGAAGGGATGAGTTGTAGTTAGTTTTTTTCTGTGGGTCTGGCTGAGATAGAATAGTTTTGTTTACTGACTATCATCAGTTTTCTGTTTTGCTAAGTCACCCCTTTTTTGGTCCTTTGGCTAAAGAGAACCACATTTTCTTGGATTCATTGTTTTTTTAAATCTATTTCCATTGGCATTTCTGGATTGTCTATGATACGTGAAGCTAAAATAAAACCAACCCAACTCACTACCATGTAGTTTCTTAGGTCGTGAGATCCCCAGCTAGTTAGACTTCTCTTTAAATTTCAGTCTTCTTATGTATGATTTACATATAATGGCCAGGGTTTTCAGTTGCATTTAGTGGGAAGAATAGGAAAAAGAACACTTACTCCATCTTCACAGAAGTATAAATGTAATTGTTACTCTTAAATACACAAATTAATATTATAAGATTCCTGTTTTCATTTTAATATAGTAAACATCAATAGACATAACCCATATAAGTTGTTTTGGCTCTTCTTTTTAAATATATATATATATATATATATATATATATATATATATATATATATAGTTTCAAACAATTAAGAGACAATTGTAAAGAAAAATTTTTAAAATACATTAAAAAGTATAGAGTTATAACCAAAAATAACTCATTGAGATGCTTTAAAAGAGCAATATTTGAAATGGGGCTGAGGCTCGGTGGTAGAGTACCTGCCTAGCATGTGTGAGGCACTGTGTTTGATCCCCAGCACCATATAAAACTAAATAAACAAAATAAAGGTATTGTGTCCATCCACAACTAATTTGTTTTTTTAAAAAAGAGCAATATTCATGGACACGTACAGGAAGAAAACAAATCCAGAATCTCTTTTCCTAGCACTCTGAGAACTGTAGTACATGGTGTGACCATCTGTTTTGTCTGAGAAAGTCTAGGATTATGCGTATTTTCCAGACACAATTATTGATAGCAATCCTTTCCATTTTCAGAACTGTCCTGCTTGTATGACAAATTTTATTGTCACCCAGATTATACAGAAAAGTCAAGGCTGTGAAATTCCTCTTGATTTTCTGTCCCAGAAAAACGTTTCAAACCTCAAACTTTCGAACACTTTAGGACACAAAATATGAGTATAATATTTAATTTTTGAGCAGCCTGTTGAAGTTGCTGTTTCTAACAGGAAAGCTGAGTTTCTAAATATCCATTTGCCTCATTGTAACTTCCATGAAAGAACAAGTAATGTCCCTCCCTGAGTCTCTCTCTGAGCCTCAAATGTGAAGAGCATCTTTTCCACTTGGCTTGAAACTCTGAGCTAACTAAGCTCCCAGTGAGGTTTATCATCTGGAACCAACCTCAACAATCAGGACCTTCTTAGATCCACTGCAATGTTTCAACCATATTTTCTCACTGATACGGCTAGCTCATCTACTACAAAAAAAAAGAACAGAAAGGGCTGGGGGCGTGGCTCAGTGTTAGAGCACTTAACTTGCACATGAGAGATACCAGAGTTGATCCTCAGCACCACATAAAAATAAATAAATAAAGATATAAAAAGAAAAGAAAATCTTAACTATGATCGAATGCTAGAAAATGTTCCAACATCTGTACAGCAAATCTTAGTGACAAAGCCAAATCATCTTGTACCAATTGTTGGAAAAAAGATATTTATTGGGAAACTACTATGTGCCCTTCTCTTAAAATAAATAAAACAGATATTGGCACATAAAAAGAAGCCAAAAATATTAATTTCCTAAGACATTCTTTTCTTTTCAAGTATAGTTTTGGGGAGTAGCAGCCAAACATGTATTTTCTATCTCAACATATCCTAGAATATCTTGTATATATTAACTTCATTGTGAACAAACTATTTTAAAAGAAGAAAACAAGCCAAAATCTCATATATGATATTAAGAATCCATGTGATGATCAATTTGACAAGTTATATAAAAGGTTTTTCTGTTAAAAATTTAAATCTGGAAATGGTATCATTATATCACAGACTTTTTTCAAACACCAATTGAAGCCTTGAGGTTTCACATCAATTCCTGAACACTCTCATAGACATAAGTTTTCTTTTTCAGAGAATGTAAACTCCATGAGAAAATTGGAGTCTAATGTTCAGAACCTAAAAAATGAACAATGTCATAAAGCTTATGTTTATATATTGTGAAAAAGAAATCCCACAATGAAGAGACCTAAAAATAAAGCAAGCCATGAAAATCAAGTGCACTTACTGTGAAAACATGTGGGCCCAAAGGATCCCACCCCAAATCATATGAGAACATTCCACAGCTAGACTGTGCTCTGTCTGCTACAAGACAGGCCTCAGGACTTACAGAAGGACCATCTATTCTTATCTATAGAGTATACTGGCCATAGTAAGAAAAGAAGTATAGGCTCTGTGTGGCCATGCAGATCATACTATCAACAAACATCACCATATTAGAAATGTATTTCCTGGTTTAGGCAAAAATAGTAGCATGGGAATTTTTTCTGTTTTGTGGTTTATTTACCTTTCTTCCATATGAACCATTTATTTCTTTCTCTGCATTTCCATAAATCAGTTTATTTTGCTTATAGTTGTCAGTTGGTTCCTAGAGATTATTGAGGGCAACATGGAGCCAACAAGACATCAATGTGTAGGCCATTTTTGACATGATAGCATCCTTTTCCATAGAGCACAGACTGAGTCTTGGAATCTTCTATAACAAAGTGCTAAAAATACTTTCCATCAACTGTTCTGGGTTGACACTTGAACCCAATTTTCTATCTGTACCCTAGGCTATGAATATGATCACATAACAATACATACACTTCTAGGCCATGATTCCATAACTACTGGTAATTCTCAGTGCTCACTCATCTCAAAACATTTATTCTTCATTTAAGAGTGTCAGATTCTTCTGACCAACTTTAAAACCTAACACCTCCACAGCACCTTTGCAGTCATTCTAATCAAAGAGCATATCCTGATTTGTAAATGAAACCTAAGTTTGTCAGATTTGCCTTTTCATACTATAATCAGACATGTAAATCCTCATTGGGCAAATGGAGATGCCAGCATGTGATCTAGCAGCTGAGTATGGATAAATATAGGAAAACATATATATTCTATCAAAGACAAAAGGATAACTCTGCAATGCAATCTTCAAATCATTTGACTGCCTACCTGTTCAATTCAAGAGTAGATGAAATGATAAACTATTGAAGTAATATACACATAACTAAAGTGACAGTACTTTAAAAAATAGAACAAAAAGAGCACATAATCATATAGACCAAAATATAAAATCCTTACAAAAGTTTTAGTAAAGTATGAAAAACCTATAATAGAGACATCTCTAAAATTTTACTGGGGCCATAAAAGAACAAAAGAAATGGAGAAACAATTTCATGTTCTTTGGTAATAAACCTGTTGTTATTATTATTATTATTATTATTATTAACTTTTTAGAAGATGCTGTATCTTTTAAAACTAGTCTGTGGTCCTAACACAATCATGAAAAAATTACCCCAATAGAATTTTTTGAGAGTGGGTGAATAATTTGGTGAATAATTCTAAAGGTAGCTAGAAGAAAAAAATTGTGACTAAGAAAAAGTTTTTAAGTAATTACTATAATATTTAATAATAAACAGATTACTTCTATTTCTAAAAGCAATCAGTTGATGATAATTACAGTAATAAGTCTATTGTCTAGTATTATTTCAGAGACTTAGGGATAAACACTTTATAACATTTTTTATTTCAATGCAATTCTATCTAAAAACAATAGTATGTTTGATAGCTGGAGTTCACATGTGGAGGTGGAGCAGCCTACCTGACAGGTGCATAAGCTTTGGAGTCAAGCAGGTCTGTTCCAGTCTCACCATGGCCCTTGTCCTCTGTGGATATTGAGTTTATGATTTTTTTCCTGAAGTTTCAGTTCCTAATCTGCAATTTGAGGATTATAATTACATAAGAATAATATATGAATGAAATGAATATGTTTAATAGAGTCCCCATCGTAGTTGATGTTCCATCAATGAAAGCTCAAAAACACTAAAAAATGCATGTTAGGACAGGTATTGAAATCCAATGACTGACAACATAACAGTTAACACTCCATTATGGGCACTTTTTCAAGTATGTTGCATTATGAACTCATGACAGTTATCCAAACAACATTAGAAGTATTCAGAATTATTACTCCCATTTTATAGATTAAAAAACAGAGGCACAGAGTGATGAAATATTTTGTCAAGGGCCTACATCTGAGCTGAGATAGAGCTCTGATTAACACACGTAGTGCCCTTAGACACCACATCTCCAGCACTTCCTCACGTAGGATCATGCTGAAATGAGATAAATGGGGACTTTGATGGGGCAGGGAAACCTGAACTCAGGCTGTGGTCAGGACACTATTAAATAGCCCAGAACTAAGTTGATGAGGCTTAAGACAAGAATAGAAACAATGGGGGCTAAAGAGAAGGGACTAGTATAGAAATTTTATTTAGGAAAAAAATAATAACATGATTGAAAAAGCAAATAGTTGTAGATGAAACAAGAGTCCACTTTCCACATTTGGAAAATAAGTAGAATATGATGTTCTTGGTCGAGATAGGGAAGGAAGAAGAAACAGTACCCTAGAAGAACATTTATCCAAACTGACCAAATTGCATACTTTCTAAAAATCAATAAGCAATATTTTAACATTTATTACCACAGGTCAAGGATAAGTAATCTGTAATAACACCCCTTCAATTAACACTTGATAAATACAGGAAAATTGGGCATAAAGACAATAGGATAAATGTGGAAAATGAAACAATTTCTTGCAGGGATATTTTTTTCCCTAAGCCAAGGTCTTATTGTGCCATAACTTGTGTGCAGACAAATTTTTCAAATCTTGGGGAAACTGCTTAAAATATCAAATAATTAATTCATAACAAATGACAGTGTTGCCAAAATTAGACAATTTATGAATAGGCTCTAAAATTCTCAAAAATCTCGGGTTCTTTTATTAACTTCATGAACTATCTAGGAATATTGTAGTATAATCTTTCTGAGTATATTATCAAACCAACTAGAAAATTCCCTATACAGGCATGATTATTAAAACTGTCTTTAAAAACACTGAAAATTTAAAAATTTTTTCTCACTTTTTCTCCTACTCCTATGTGAAAACATAAGCACACACTAACTTACTTCTGCAAAAGACAGAAGGAAATGTCATCTAAAGTGTGTTTTTGTCATGTACTAATTTATTCTAAGACTGAAATATATTTTCCCTCCTTCCTCACACAATTGCACCCCAAAATCAGAATAACATCACCAACTTCTCTCTTTGAGAGTACCAAGCCCAACTTCTATAAGGAAAAGAGGCCATGATTTATAAAGGCACCCAATTGGACAAACTGGACAAACAAGGCAGTGTTGGTTACCAAGTGCCAGCTGATACTTTTAAAAAAAATCCATGACAACAGAACACAAAATCTCCATCAGTACCACCATTATCAACAAGCCCAGTGTACACAAATAGCCCTCAGAGTACCTTGAGTTCTTTCCTCATAAAGAGTTGTCTTTAGAAGACAATAGAGATATATGGGGAAAACTCACTGTATGCAAGCAAATGACCTATTGTGCTCAAAAGTCTGGGCTCTGGTTTATCTGACAGAGTCACTTAAATTCTATGAACTTTAATTACCTTGTCTATAAAATAGAAGACTAGATGAAGAGGCCCTAAAATCTAAGTAAAATTTTTGTTTGATGGTATTTCACCTGAATGTGGATTAAAACATTTTAGATGGGACAAGAAGAACTTGGAAGGTGTTTGACTGTACTCTCTGAAGTTGATGATAGGCCCTAAGACTTCATCTCTTGGTAGCATCCCACCCTGGGCCAAGTCATAATAAAATTCTACAGCTCACCATTACTGTTATTGCGGCTGCTATTTTTTTTTTCTGGAAGACTTCAACATTCTAAAATCTTTTTCCTTTCTTTCTTTAAAAATTTCTTAGGCATCTTCCATGAGCAATCATAAATACTGTCTGTCAGAGACAGAATGTTTCAAAACTGATCATAGAGCTGGCCCACATTGAGCTTGGAGTCTAAGACTACTTGTTTTTCCACCAAATCACAATAGAAACCATATTCAAGGATGCAAACTTAAGAGGAATTCTCACCAAAATCCACTCATAGAGGCACAGAGACTAAAAGAAATGTTAAAGAATTTAATTTAACTTCATATAAAAGCACTGTAAGTATACCTTAGTGGCACTGCTATAATAGCACAATTCACAATAGCTAAGCTGTGGAGCCAACCTATGTGCCCTTCAACAGATGCATGGATAAAGAAATGTGTTATACATACACAATGGAGTACGACCTAGCACAAAGAAGAATGACTTTATGACATTTGCCGGAAAATGGATGTATCTGGAGACTACCATGCTAAGTAAAAAAAGCCAATCTCAAAAAACCAGAGGTTGAAAGTTTTCTCTGATATGTGGATGCTAATCAGCAATAAGGGGGCAGGAGAGGAAGAACAGAAGTTCAGCAGATTAGACTGAATCCAGTTTGAATTAGACAAAGGGGAGTAAAGGGAAGATAGTGGGGAATAGGAAAAGGAAAGACAATGGAATGAATCTGACATAACTTTTCTACATACACATATGAATACACCACAGTGAATCTCATCATTGTGTATATCCACAAAACTCGGGTCCTAATTAGAATGAGATCTATTCCTTGTTTGTATAATTATATCAAAATTGACTCTACTTTCATGTATAACTTAAAAGAATAATAATAATAATACTGTAATCCCTGATAGCCTCTCTTTGAACACTTCCTTTGATGGGGAACTCACTCCTTTACAGAATAGTCCATCTCACATCTTTAGCATCACATCACATGACATATGACACCTCTTTTTTTTTCAAGGGACAGAGGAAAATCCCTTTTAAAAGGCCACCAAGCTCCAGGTAAGACATTTTACAATCTCTCCCAAGTGATTATTTGGGGGCCATCACTTAATAGTTCTGATAATTAAAGACACATAATTTGAAGTGATTAATATCTTGTATTGGCACAAAATATTTCAAGTATAGCAAGTATTTTTAGAAAGGGTTTATTTTATGATCATGTGGAAATCATGTATGAAATTTGCAATTTGGAGAGAGAGAGAGAAAGAAGTTAAGATGTAAATTTTTTGTAATTACGTTGAAAATAAGTCCATTTAAAATATGTAAATATAAGTCTCTAAAAAGGGATGGAAATTGAATACACTTGTCTACTTTTGTTATCTTCCAAAACTCCATTAAAATCATAGTAAAGGATTTTTTCAAGAATATATTCGCATATATTTACAAAGTTAAGGAAAACTGGGAAAGGAGAAAGTGATGATAAAATATTAATTAGAGGATGAAAAGCAGAAAGATTGGTGATAAATGCCTTAGTGAATCCAAGAAAACTAAATCCTAATCATTTAGAATTTGGAAAACACATGATACAACCATATTGACCCTGAATTCTCTGTTCACAATGAGAAAGAAAGTTTGCTATGGGAGAAATTTCATGAGGAATAGAAATAAGAAAACTCCAACATTTAATTTGGGGTTGTACTGTGCTGAATACATAGAAAACTAAATAAGCAAATATAAAATAAGCAAATAAAAAACTTCAGGGAAAATAAAAAGGTTTTCTGAGAGAAATAATGTTAACATAGTTTATAACACAGAGAAGGGTGCCATGATCTCACCCTTCAGATTGTTTCTAAAATTAGTTGCATATTATAAAACACACAGAGGATATCAAAGTAGATCAGGTACATATTGTTTGCATATCATATAATGTAAATATTAACTATGGAGCTGAATAGAATAAAACATTACTCTGTTAAGAGTGGGTGAGTAGGAAAACAGGACAAGTGGAAGGGGAGAAATTAAAGCAAAATCCTCATCTTCAATGGTGGGAAACTAGTTGATAATTAAAAATTAATATAAACAAATCAGAAGCACAAATGTCATTACTATATTATCAGTTTAAAATACATGAAGAAAGTACTACTCATGGAGAAAGAAGACAAAAATGTGGTGTGACAGGGAAAATTGACTGTGCCTGAGAGGCACTTGGGCTTTTTCTGAACTAAAGCAGAGAAATACTTCCTAACAAATAACATCATATCTGTGTGTTTATGGAAATTTGATGAACATAAAGGAATACATTACACTGCAATAGACAAAAAACAACAACTTTGTTCTCTCATATTACCAACTGACTCCAAAATGTTCACGACCTAGGATCTTGAGGAAAATTGAAATATTGGTCTCAATTCATGGCCTATCCATGTAACCACATCATTTGAAATGTTAAGAAATATTTTCCAACCTTTGACTTTGGGCTCATTCATGACACTTATTTTGGCCAACAGTTATTTATAGATGTAGTGCAAGTAGGGGCTTGAGATGTACTTAGCCATCATTCCAAGAAGAGCATGCCGCAGCAGACTCTCCATAAAAGATGAGAAATACAACACAGCCACCTGATTGGCCTTTGCATCCAAAGTGAAAAGCAGTCAACACAACAACCTGCAAAGTCATAAGTCAATATACACATATTGAAGGATACTGAGAATCTGTGGTTGCTTTTAAGCAGCACATGATGACTGATCCAAACCCTGATGTATTTAAATACTTTAAATTATTATTAAAAAGTAATTTGTGGTATAACTGATTAAGAATTTCTTCAAAACAATCCTGTTATATGACTTAAACAATTCTACTAAATGCTACTGATAAATTAGGTGCAGTCTCAAGTCCAATAAATCAACATCAGTGAGTTTTCTCTTTTATGCAATTGCCATATCTCCAGAACTCCAAACTAATCAGTAATTTCAATAAGCTCAAAAACCATTTTAATAACATATAATACCGTTTTTACATAACTGTGTGCACTTTATATGAAATATTCTACTCTTTACATGTAATGCTTCCCAAATTTCTGAAAAATTACACTTGTAACTTAATGGCATAACAACAAATCATAATTTACTTGCTTATTTAATTTGGGATATGAAGTCTAATTTCTTTATGCCACTATTGCAAGAATCATAAACTGGCATACATGTTTACAATATTGATTTTTTTTCCATTGCTTGGGACTTTTTAAATGCCAGTCCTGTTTATTTTTTTAAATCTCATATTATTAGTAGTAATTTTATGTTTTTGTTTCTCAAATTTAAACAAGTTACTTTTATTTTACTGAGTTTCAAGAAAAACAGTCCAAATACAACTTCTAATCCTCAATCCATGAATTAATTAATGAAATATAATCTAAAGCAAGATTTACTGATTATCTTCAATTTTATGTGCACAGTCTCTCCTCCATCTCCCTTACACACACGTGTGCACGCACACACACACACATACACACACACACACAAAACACAAACACATGTAACTAAGACTGACTACAGATTTTTTTTTTCTTAATATGATTTAGTTGGCCTTTATTTGATCCCACTGACTCCATGGCAGTTAACCAAAAGGAATCTCAGCTAATTCTCCTCCTCCCAGGCTTAGAAGGAGTTCCAGGATAATATGTCTGGAACAATAGACAAATTATAAATCATAACTGGGCTTATAAGGAAATTTCAACTGACTTCAGCAAAACCTTCTCCAGCTAAGTAGTAATACAGAGGGCCAGTGACATTTGTCTCTAATATATTTTCATTATAATTATTATTGCATAATAACTGTACAAAATAATGGGTCTCTGTGTGACATTTTCATGCACACATATTTTGAAGGTAGCCATTCTCTCTTTTATCCTTTCTTTACCAACTGATTCCCTTACCCTTCTCCAATAGGTCCACTTCTACTTTCATGTAATCTTTTTTTTTCTTCTAGATTCCACATATGAGAGAAAACATGCCTTTTTTTAGATTGTCTCACACCTCTTGAGATCTCCTATCTCAGGTCTCAGGATCAGATATCTTAGAGTAAGTTAAGCCTTTCCTGGAGGCATCTCTTTTGTTGAGAACAGATGTTAAGAGTCTCCATGAGTCTATTTTCTATGGAATCACCACAAACCTGAGTGTTATAGATGTAAATGGTTGTGTAATAGCATCTGTATGCAAAATGATCTACTCATCTTCTGCCAACACTGACTCTCAAAGGTTCAGTTTGAAAAAGGCAAGTGTCCCAGACTCCAGACCACTGCCAAATATTCCACATGGGCTCCTCCAGAGCAGCATCAGATGTGGCCAGAAGAGTGTGGCTATCGCTCTGAGATCATCATATTTTCTTTCTGCAGTGCCTGCCTAGACTGGAGAATTTTTGTATACAGTTCTTTATATAGATGATGATTTTTTAAATCAGGCCTGAAGACTTATTTTAATTTGTGGCTCTCCACCTGTAAGTTCCTTACTAACACAGAGTATAGGAATTTTAGCTACCTGCACAAACACGAAAGTTTCCAAGCAGATAAATTACATCCTAACCAAGTACAACCCACCACTGTCAACATTTTAATTTGAAACATACCATAAAACATATACACATCTATGCAACTTGTTTGTACAAAGTTGAGGATCAATAACTGGTCTCAGTAATTCCACGTCATGTACAGCCAGAAGAATGGGAAGTTATATTCCATGTATGTACTCTATGTTAAAATACATTCTCATGAATGACTAATAAGAACAAATGAAAAAAAAAATAACTGTTCTCAGGTCAAATATAAGTGACTTCATATCCTTATTCTCTGTTTTCCAGTCACAGGACCTTGGTCAAAGTTCAGTGTCCTCACTTGAAAATAAAATTGAGATAAAATTAGGGACAGTATCTGGAACAGTTAGCACTCAAGAGTGATTAGCTCTAACATTATTTTAAATATTTCAGTGTATTTCCTTTTGGAGATAATATGTCTTTATAAATGTCATTTTGTTTCTTGAAAAACTTTTGACATTCCTCATTGGTCAATCCCTATGAATAATTTTATAAGACACACAAGAATGAGCTTAATATTTTTGTTATATTACACCTTGGAATGAGATTAATATTGTTATATTATACCTTGGGATAATATAGGCATTATGTTCTAAGAGATTTTGATAGGTATCTGCTCAAACATTAATAATCCTATCTCAATTTATTTTTTAGCAAGTATGAACAACATGCCAAAACAAAGAAATAAGAAGTGAATATTGGAAAGTTGAGGTATGTAGTGGATTGTTTTAGTTTTCAATTTTTATTCACTGCCTTTCCTATATGAGGATGCTTCTGCCTTATGAGCACTGGTCTTGGTCATTTTACCAAACTTTAGCAACATAAACCTTACCCAGGCAGAAACTTTAAAAGCCATCAAGTGATTTCATCATTGCTCTTTTCCCACCTCCCGCAAAATGGTATAGGAATTTCCTCTTCACTTCTGAACTATGAAGGTAGACTTGTGACATGTAACTGTAGTTGGTCCACAATCAACCCAAGCAGAGATACAGGCAACCAAAAGATTCATGTGGGGAACCTAATCTTTTCTGGGTTAAGCCACTGATATTTGAGCTATTACTTGTAATACCACATGATATTAAGATACTAATACAAAGATAGTTGTTCAGCCAGCAGCAGTGGTACATGTCCATAATCCCATAACTTGGGAGGCTGAGGTAGGAAGGTCACAAGTTTGAGGCCAGCCTGGACAACTTAGCAAGACCTTGACTCAAATAAGTAAGTAAATAAATAAAAAGGGCTGGAGATGTAACTCAGTGGTAGAGTGTCCCTAGGTTCAGTCCTTAGTACTGAAAAACAAACACAAAAAGTTGTCCAGAGGAAAGCACTACCATGATAGGAGAGCTAAATGGCCCCCATTAAACTTCTGAATGAAAAAGAAACTTACTAGAGGCTAGAAAAAGGATGATCCATATTATGCAATATCTTGGAAAATAATGTATCAAGTGATCTGTTGCTTTAAGAAAAGAGATTGAGAAACAGAATAGTCCTAATGTGAAGTATTTGCTCTTCATTCATTTGATACAGCACAAGCACAAAAATTATATGTATCCCACAAAGGTGGGACCAGATCATGGTTCACAAAAACATTAGCATCAAAATATGAAATACGCATTGTCACATATCCTCCTTTTTGGACAGTTGTTGTTATTGAATGAAACTTTTGTTGGATAATTCTTACAGACAAGATCAATGTTTTTATTGAATACAGAAAGTAATAAACATTTGAGATGATGAAGAATTGAGATAGTTTATGATTATTGACATTTATTTATGGGTCTTTCTGTATTAATATATTTTCCTAATTATAGGATATGAGGTTTGACCTTTTGATATTTTATTTTGTTTTACTTTTTGTGGAATTAAACCCAGGGATGCTCTGATACTGAGGTACATCTCTACAACTTTTTTATTTTATATTTTTAATTTTTCATTTTGAAACAGGATCTCACTGTTTCCCAGACCTTGAACTTGCACTCATCTTGTCTTAGCAGCTCAAGTAGCTGGGATTACAACTATGTATTATAGGCATGTGCTACCATGCCCCACCATTTGACTTATTTTTGACCAATGAAATCATCATTGAAACATTGACATATGTCACATTATCCAAGCAACAGCTCTTAGATCCTTTATCTCATTCTGTCATTCTGGTTTGTTCATGTTCTCTCTCTCCCTCTCTCTCTCTCTCATGGAAACACCTTGTCCTAGATACTTGACCTCCTTGGCTTGGATGAAATAATGGATAAAAAAATGTGAAACAGAATCACAGCTATAACAAAGCCATCAATAACAGAATTATAAATGATCCACAAAGATATGTGATGTAAAGCCAGGTGCGATGGTGCACTTCTGTAATCCCAGGGGCTACGGAGGCTGAGGCAGGAGTATTGTGAGTTCAAAGCCAGCCTCAGCAACAGTGAGGTACTAAGCAACTCAGTGAGACCCTGTCTCTAAATAAAATACAAAATAGGGCTGGGGTTGTGGCTCAGGGGTGGAATGCCCTTGAATTCAATCTCCAGTGCCTCCCAGAAAAAATGATATTTGAAGTGAATAAGAAAGAAAAAGGATTGTTTTAAGTCACTGAGGTATGAGAGGCACTTTTATATAGCCTAACCTAACAAGAAATGATTAGCAACATGAGTCATATTACATTTAATAAGATATGTATAGGCAAGTCACTTCACTTCTCCAAAAGTAAAAAAAGATATTGTCTAACAGTGATTGATTCTGTTGTGTATAGCAGACATAGTTCACTTGCAAAACTACTAATCTATAATATTTCATCTGTTATGCTAATATTTGTTATATTAATTAGTAATAGTGTATATTGCTAATATCTAATTGGGTTTTTTTATATTTTTAATAGCCTCCCTTTATTTTAATCATTTTCCACATAATGAATCCTGCTTCTCAAGAGCAGAATGCAAAAAATAATGTTCAGTGTGAATGCAAACCTATATCATGCCAACCAGGCACAACCACAGATACTTGAATTTGGAAGAGCAAAATGATCTATAGAAACTTCTTTCGTGGAAATGGATATTTTGTAACCCTGAAACAGAAACATTTGATTCTTCAGAAATGATAGAAGATGTGATGTCCTGCATTTTTTTTTAAGTACAAGGAGTTGGGCAGCAGTGACCCCCCCAAATATTCTACTATGTGATCCTACCTCATGCCTAGATTCATAGTTTCAGAATCTCTCAACACTTTCCACATGGCCTTTAACATTTTTTCTTCTTTGTGGTTAAATTAAAATCACCAAAGAAAAATCTCATTTGCAAGTAGGTATTCAAACGAATACATATATGAACAGAAAAATACCGCATTTTGCTACAGTTTGTGCACAGGGAGAATGATGCATATTCCCAAATGTAAATCAACATTTCCTGGAACATGACGCCCTCCATCACCACCAAGCGGGATAGATTCTAGGAGACACACTGCATGACACAATCAGACATCTTCAGTCCTGGACAGTTTCTGGGAAATACTGCTTTGCAACACCAATTTCCACCCCATTGCTTCACACATCTCTCTTCTCACTTTGACTCACTTGTTCCCAGCTGAAGCCCTCATCACCTCTTCCAAAGAATAATATATCAATGGGCTCATCTCAGTGTAGAGCACTTGCCTAGTCTGCTCCAGACCCTGGGTTTCCCCAGTACCAAAAAAAAAAGTATCCTGATATTAACCAAGAAATAAAGTAATGGTTCTTCCAACCTCTAATCCTCAACAGCCTTATTCAACATTCACACACTGCCAGGGCAGAACCTTTTTCTGTGATATTCGAAAACTACCCACAGTCTACAGGGAAGTTCCATCACAATAGGTTCCCAGTTTTCCTTTCTAGCCCCCCTGACCTTACTAGCCCGCTTTAGCAACCTGAGACTGAAAGTTTCCTCAGTGGTTATACCCGAAACATCTGTTCAGACCACCACCTGAGAGGCACTGATCAGGTCTGCACCTAAAAAATTTAGAGCAAATGAAAAAGGCACTCTGTCATCTTTCCAAAGAAATTCAAATGCTGCCTGTGTAGGAAGGTTTCTCTGATTTTCTGGGGGAATTCCTCACTTGTGAAGCACTGTATCCCTCTCGACAGTGTCTTTCTCTTCTTGTTTGCATGTCTCCACATGCACACTGTATTGAAAGTCCTTCTAGAGCAGGGATCATGATGAAATATTTCTGTAAATCTTATCTCTGATAAATACTCCAAGAGGGGAAAAAACAGCTCTATAAAATGTAGAGCAGGTCATATAGGACATATGCATTTCTTTGACATTTCAGCTTCCCTGCCCAGGCCACAATAGCAACATTTTGCTCTTATGTGGCAGGGGACTCACAAGAAATGATGAATGAAAAAAGATGTGCTTGGGAAATATCAGATGATTGTGATGCCTTCGGGAGAAAAGACTGTTTCAGTGTTTACACCGTGGACCATTAAATGGCCTTGAATGTTTGGAAACAGGAAAGGAACTGAGTCCAGCTTCCTCCTGAAGTGTGGTTCCATCAAAGTTTGATAATGGATTTAACTTTTGACATCATCCTAAAATAACAAACTCCCCTACACAGCGTCATCTCATAGATATTTCTTCTAACAAGGAGAAAACAATGACAATGGATTTGAGTTGCCCAGCAAATCTGGATCACTCGAGGATAGCCACGCTGGTCTTGTGGGGAGGAAGTGGATTATACCATGATTTTATCCACACTTGAGAGAACTTCTTTGACTTCTTTAAACAAAAATAATTTATCAGAAATTAAAACTTCAGTTATACATCACTCATTTGATTTAAATTTTACTGGATTCTAGTGATGAGCAAAGGGTTTGGAAAATAATAGGTTCTCAATATAAGTTTGTTGAATTGTATTCAATTGCAAATGAACTAATGCCCAATTTCTTTCCCCCTACTCCACAAGAATCTGCTGCTCTGGTTACTCCACAACTATAATACTCTTGAACTACCTCTTCATGTCCCCAGTCAAAACTTTGAGGGCGAGGTGGGGGGGTGCCAAAATAAAGTCTTATATACTTTAGTTAGCCAATCATCTGATTTGACTCACATTTGACTAAATTGACCAAAATTTTTACTGGCATTGTCAATGTTCCTTTTTATTGTTCTTTTTGAAAATTTCTTCAACTTGGGTTCCTAGATAAATTAGGATACACATCCTCAATATATTTTCAATTCTATGCTTTATAAATTAATCAGATTATAAGTGCTTGATTTCTGTATTTTGCTGCGATATAAAGATTAAAGCCAGCTTAAATAAAACTGAGAAACCTATCATCCAAAAACAAGGACAAGTTAAAGTCCTTAGGGTCTTACAATGTAAGCCATTATTTATTATGTTAAAAGTAAATCCAATGGAAGAGAAGCAGCGAGTTCTCAGATACTCATGGGATGGGGGAGGTATTAATTGATGCGACTCAATCAGAAAGGAAGTCATATTCTTTGGGGGTCAATAAGTCCTTCCATGAACTTCATTTGTAATTCATCTGCTTGACCAAATCAAAATGTAACATAAGGGAACATTCAAATAAGAAGGTTATATGCATTTGGAGTATAAAAAGAGATACTGAAAGAGCTATGATTAATATAATGAATGACTGCGAAGTAGTTTAATAGAACAGCTGTTCCATCTTTGATTTCCTATTCTGGAAATAAATATGAAAAAGTATACTTGTGCAGAACAGAATAATTCTTGTTTTCCCTGGAGTAAAACAGAATCTTTCTATGCTCGTAGTTAACAAAAATAACAAGTAGCAATTCATGTGCTACTATTCATTTTCAGACCTCAAAAAGAGACTGTCATGAAAATATTCACCCTTTAACAGCTACTGTAAAAAATCAGACCCAGCTATAATGCAAATGAAGAAAATCTCCAACTACTCTTAACAAATATTCAGGAATATTAATTTTCTAGTCTGCATAAAATCAAATTCCACATTAGCTGACCATCAGGGAAGTAGTACAGGGCCGGTTCATAGGATAAAAGACAAGTGGTGGTAAGCTGCTTTTGCATTGCCAATTTTCTCTAATCACACTGGACTTTTAAATTAAAAACCTTCGTTCTTCTGTTTCCTTTCTTAAACACTGCCCAAACAGTGAGATTAAAAGACAGCATTGATTAAATAGTTTTGAATTTTACGAAAGGTCTTAACCCAGCCATCCTGTCGTAACTCACAGTGATACCCAGGAGGGGTGCTAACCTCTGTTGCCTCTGTCCTCAAAGACTGGGATTTTCCTGCTTTCTAAATGAACAGATGGTCCTTCAGTGTTTTGTAGTGAAGGATCTCAAATTTTGCCTGGGAATACTGAATGTTTATGCTTACCTGCTCAATCTCCAGAGACTTGTTCTTCATCCAAATCTGAGGTTTTCAGGGCCCTGTCGCTTTATCCAGACCCAAAAGTACATGGGCATAAGTGTTCCCATCACCATCCTGCTGTCTGTCCTCCTAGACAAGAATGTCAAGTGCTCCAAGAACACCACTTGCCTGGGTCATTGTTTCTCCACCACCCATCACTCTGCCGGACACACAGTAGATACACAGTGTTTGTCGAAAAGATGGATTTGTTGGAAATGTATCACTGACCAATTCTGACCATTTTTGTAAAATATCTTTGCCTCCCGAAATCTCATCAGTGTAATAAAAAGGCAGTGGTATTATTTCTGTGGGGGAGAGTAGAAGAGTGGGAGGAAGGAAGTTAATTTTGAGAAATCTCTCCTGTGTGCTAGATAACTGTGCTTGCTTCACACATATTATTTCACATATATTACTTATCTTTTTCTCACAAGGCAAACATTATTATCCCCAAATCACAGATGAGGAAGCCAAGAAGAGATTGCTAACATATCAAGTTCTTTATAGGTAGAATAACAGAACAATACCACTGAAATTTCAAAGAGAGAAAAAATTATATAAAAAAAGCTCCACAGTTCCAAAGTGCCAGATAAAAAGGGAAACTTGAAACATAAGTATTCTAGGCTGGTTTTGACACCTCAGCTCCTGAGTCCATGATACTGGTCCCACATTGATCATAAAAAAAGGTCAAGCAACTGGAGGGAGGAGAGAACATGAACAGGCAGTTGCTCCAGCTCTGGATCCTGTGGCTGCCACCATTCACCTTTGGTTGAAGAAGAAAACCCTTGCCAGGGCTCACTGTAGGTCTTCAGAGGAGGCCACTGTGTTTGGTGGGTGTGGTAGGCTGAGATCTGCCCCTCTCGGGATCATGGAGGGAAGGACAAGTGAATGGGCGAGTTGCCCTGCCAGATGAGTTCTCGTCAGGTGCATCCGGAAAGAACTGCACTTTTTGGAGGGAGGCAGGTGTGGCCTGTTTTCTATGGGCCAGGTTTGTGGACTTTGAAGGAGAAAAAACTGTCCTGGAGTCGTTTTTAAAATTCTTCCCCAAAAAGTATTCTGGAATGAGGATTTTCCAAAAGTGAAAGTAACTGTGAAGAGATCTTCTGAAGTACTTGGGACTGAAGGAAGTGACCATCTGAGGAGTGGGCATTGCCCTCAAAATGGAGGGGCTGAACAGGAGCCTTCAGAAGTGGCACAGAAGAGCCCATGAACACTTGTATACACACACACACACACACACACATTAAGAGAGACAGTCACAGAGAGAGAGACAGAGAGAATGAGCAAACCTCACACATCCACAGTCAGGGAAGATGAAGTCAAACTCTGACAGCACCAATTCAGAAATGAATGGCTTCCTTTCCTCTTCCTCCCTTGCCATCATCCACGTTGATGTGGGCAGGAAGAGTAGGTAACAGGCGGAGTGAGGCGGAAAAGAAAGCAACTGCATGCTGACTGCCAGGGGCCAGATACAGGGGACTTTGGCCTGAAAGAGAGGATATTCTCTTGACTTGTGGGCTTAAAAGTTCACATTTCAAAAATGTACTGTATTTAGAATTCGAAGTGATACTAGGACATTCTAGGTGATTCACAAGAGGTGAATTTCACCTTTTCTGTGCTGTTAATTCAGGACCAGAGTTGCGACCTCTTTCCTGTCTGTTTGCTGCAATGCTGTTACAACACACATTGATTAATGCCACAACCATAGATACTGAGATGTCCCAGGGACCCTGGAACCACCTAAACCAAATCTAACCCCATCTGGTTCCCACCAATTATTTGATATAATATGCAAAGATGTAGATGCCAGTTCCTCAGGGAAAAGGGAAGATATGCAAGATAAAGTGATAGAATGAGAAGGAAAACTGCTTCCTCTGAATAAAGGGAAATAAAATTAAATCACATGTCATCAACAGCCCAGGAAACACCCCATCATGCGAAGTGCCACATACTTGACTTAGGCCTCAGATGTCTCTAGTTGAGAGGGAGAAAGAAATTACAAAAACTTCAAGTGTATGGGAAATGTTTTGATAGCTAAAGAAGCAAGTAAATGCAAGACCAAGAATGGCCTGGGGAAGAAGGAAACACGGAGTGTGAGAAAACAGAACTCCCAGAATCCAAATCAACTTTACAGAGATTAAGTACAGGGATGGGGGAGGGCAGGGGTAGATGAAGACTTGGGGCTATGGCAAGGCTTGCCTGAGAAAGAAGCTAGTCCCTGCAGCAGCCCAGCCCTAAACTCCATCCCTGCTCCCAGCCATGGCTAAGCAGCAAGGACACCATGGAAGGCCCTTTCATGGAGGTCATGGTACCCTGGAACAGGCAAATTTCTCTCTGGGTCTTCACATTTGCCTTGCTGAACTGTCTTCGTCCTATTGCTGTCTTAGAATCTTCCTCCCTACCAATGCTTCCTCCTTCCCTTTTTCCTTTGAAGGGACTGATCACTGTTGTAACCTGATCCTCTCTGGCTGCCCCAGCTCCCTCTCCATTTTCCCTCACAGGCCTTTCTTCTAAGAAAGCTCTCCCATGTCTGACGTTGAGGAGCCAGAGTACCACAAGAAAGCACATACTTAGTCAACCCTCCTGTCCTGCAAGAGGACATGGGAGCCCTGCAAGGATGAGACCCAGTTTGGAAAAATACTTCTAAAAATTGAAAAACCCACAATTTCTATATCGAATTTAGGACTTTTAGATATTGAGTCCAACTTATCTTAAAAATCACATGCAACAAAACTCAACTCAAAGTGGATCAATGACTTAGGCACTAGAACCAGACCCTGCACCTAATAGAAGAAAAAGTAGGCCCACCTCTCCATCATGTTGGTTTAAGAACTGACTTCCTTAACAAGATTCCTAAGGCACAAGAAGTAAAATCAAGAATCAATAAATAGGATGGATTCAAACAAAAAGATTCTTCTCAGCAAAGGAAACAATAAATAACATGAAGAGAGAACCTACAGGATGGGAAAAAATCTTTTCCACATGCACCTCTGATGGAACATCTTCAGGATGTATAAAGAACTCAGAAAACTCAATACCAAAACAAACAAATAACCCAATCAATAAATGAGCAAAGGAACTGAATAGGCACTTCACAGAAGAAGAAATACAATCAATCAACAAATGTATGAAAGGCATTCAACATTTCTAGCAATTAGAGAAATGCAAATCAAAACTACTTTAAGATTTCATCTCACTCCAGTCAAGAATACAAAAATAATAAGTATTGGCGAGGATGTGGGGGAAAAGGTACACTCATACATTGCTGGTGGGATTGCAAATTGGTGCAACCACTCTGGAAAGCAGTATGGAGATTCCTTAGAAAACTTGGAATGGAACCACCATTTGACCCAGTTATCCCACTCCTCCTGGACATATACCCAAAGGATTTAAAATCAGCATACTACAGTAACACAGCCACATCAATGTTTATAGAAGCTCAATTCTCAATAGCCAAACTATGGAACCAACCTAGATGCCATTCAATGGATGAATAGTTAAAGAAACTATGGTATAAATACACAATGGAATGTTACTCAGCCTTAAAGAAGAATGAAATTATGGCATTTGCTGGTAAATGGATGGAACTGCAGAATATCATGCTAAGCGAAATAAGCCCATTCCCAAAACCAAGGGGCGAATTTTTCTCTGATATTCAGATGCTAATTCACAATAAAGGTGGGGGGGCTAGGAAAATATAGAGGTACTTTGGATTAAGCAGAGGAGAGTGAAGGGAGAAGAGGAAGAAAAGATAATTGAATGAATGGGATACCCTTTGTACATATATAATTACACAACTGGTGTGATTCTACATCATATACAACCAGAAGAATGAGAAATTATACTCCATTTATGTATGATGTGTCAAAATGCATTCTGCTGTCATATATAACTAATTAGAACAAATTTTAAAAGTCACATGCAAGCTAAGCAATACATCTACCATATAGATTTGCCTACAGAGAACCAGATAGTAGTTTCTACTCCATGTTATAATTATCCAAGTACATTTTTAACCACCTCTACTAGAATTTCCCCTTTAACAATTCTTCTAGACAAGAGTTCTTACAACACCTCAAACTGAATGTGTTACTATAACAAACATCTGAGATAATAAACTTTTAAAGAAAAAAAAAAAATCAGTCCATGCTCAGTTGGCTCCATTGCCTTGGGCCCCGCACATCATGGCGGGAGTGTACAGTGGAGCAAAACTGGTCATCTTATGGCAACTGAGAACTGAAAATAAGAGAAAGGGATGGGTTCCACAATCCACTTTGTGGCATGTTCCCAATGACCTGAGTGCCTCCCACCAGGCCTCACCTCTAACTTTCCGCATCTCCCAACAGTGTCAAGTTGGAGACCAAACTTTAAATACGTGGGCCTTTGGCAGACGTAACATCTAAACTAAAGCCCTGGGATGAGAAAAGGAGCCTTCTCAAAGTTTAGAAATCATCTGAGACATGGCTATGGCCTGAGATAGCCATAGCAAGGTCTCTTGTGAGAGATGTTTGGAAGGACCATCTTTAAAGCAATGGGAACAGAGTGGAAAACCCATTTTTTTCCCTGACGGCTCAGATACAGCTCAGACAGCCTTGCTTCTTTCAGGGGATGTGCCTGATCTAGTACTTAAATGTGCTTTCAGTTAGTTTTTTGCAATCTCAGAAAGCCATATAGCACATTTGCTATAGTCTTCAATTAACCTGAAAAGCAAGACTTTAATGGCAGACTAATATCTGTGGGACAGCCACTGCAAGGCTTTTCATTAGATCACTACTGCTCATGTATTTAAATTCTATGATGATATAATTGGTCTTCATCAGTATGAGAAAGTCTGATTTATTTGGTTTTCAAATTCAAAATTTCTGTCATATCAAAAGAGAAAATCAATACTTTGTCTTCCACACAATGTCAATAATCAGAACTCCCCAAACACACACAAATACACTCTCATTTTAGTGGTACAAAGTCAGTTACAGAACATAATAAAATTCCTTAGAACACATTTGTGATGATATTGCAATGACAGATCTGAATGAACAAAATTCCCTGTAACTCCCAGAACTCTGAAACATCTTTGGCTTCTGCCATGTGTCCTTCAGAGGAAGTGCAGCCTTGGAGAATATGAACACAGGTGATGTCATGGTAATTATTATCAGAGTCTCACATCATCGGGTTATTTCCTGCTTTACCCAACAACACTGATGAACATCCTGTAGATGTGCATCTCTTAGATTTCAGCGTCATGTCCAAGAAAGCTGGAGTGTTTGGGCTGCTAAGAATGGGCCAGACCCTAAAGTGGCTCCCTCCTCATTCTTGGCTATTTGGACAAATGCCTTTTTCTCAGAGAAGTCCATATTCAACCGCTAAAATATTTTCTGCATAGTCTCTCCTCACTTAAAGTACTAGAGGTTAGCGTCACACAGCCATTTTCTCAGTTAAAATCCTAGGTGTAGACGCACACATACAAAGGAATTTAACTCTTTCTATCCATGGATTAATAGGAAGCTTGACTCACTGCCCAGGGCTCTCGATTGATGTAATCCTGCCTGGAACAGGGGATTCCAAGAAGCAAGACGTTGACTGTGGGCGGATTTCCTCATGTACTTAATAAGAGGGCTGCAATAAATAATACCTAAGATATGGGCAAATTCAGGTAATATTAGGTCTAAAGTATATACACTTTGGGGGCCTTTCATACCCCTGAAGTGAATTCAAAATTATGAGTACAAAATAGATATAAAAATTCATTTACAAGAAGAAATCACAACAAATTATTAATCTGAAAAGTCTGACAAATGCACAAACATCAATGTAGATAAAAATAAAATAGTATATTTATTAATTACTGCACTCATCTCTGTAATATTAATTCCCCTATATATCTTAGCTGCATATTCTTGATTACTTCTTCACTCCACAACATTTTCATAGTATTCTTGTCTAGAAACAACTTAGTCTTTCCCTACCACAGTAGATCAGAATTTGAACACAGGTTATTATAATAGTTTAAAAAGTCTCTTTTGTTTCATGACCCATTCTTAGTAGATCTTGTGTAAACATCTCAAATGTTTTGGTAGTCAAGCTATAATATTCAGAATATTTCCTCATAGAACACCTCATGGCTCCATAGATTTGCAACTTTGTTTTCCACTATAATTTGCAGAAATCTATTTCTGAAGCTGAATTTCACACATGCTTTCATGAAGCAATGGGATTTCTGGCACCTTTGTGACATGACCCTATTCAGTCAGAAAATGGTTTTAGGACTATTCCTGAAAGTAATTTCTATAATAAGATGTACAGCAATAATTTAACAACACATGGAAGAAACTGCAAACCACATAACACAACCCATTAAAGCCAAAACTATAGTTAAATATTTCTTATTTTTTCATGTTTTATAAAAATATAACCATGCAAACATATTGCCAGGTATCCTTCCTTGACCTTAGAAAGAACTATTTTAAGAAGCTCCAAAGTTTAAGCTTCCATCTCATGGTAAATTCATTTCTATCTTTAAAAAAAAAAAAAAAAGCTTCTTGATTTCAGACATAGTTCTGAGAAACTGAAATAGTTAAAACTCAACCCTGCATATTTGATTTATACATTTACATATTGAAAAATTCATCTTATAAGTCTTCTCTACAACAAAAATATTTATATAAACTAAATATTTAAATTTATATAAGCTAATTATTAAAATAATTTAGGCTTTAAGTATTAAAAATTATTTTTGATTGTGAAATAATTATAATTATCATTAACCCATAATGGAGCAAAAGAACAAATATGTTAAAATTTGGTAAACATCAAAGAAACGATTAAATTTGGATAACTTATGTGTTAATGATATGATTTTCTTTTTGCAATCAGCTCTTATATAAGGTATTTCCCTGTCACTAAAATTAGACCACTTTCAGTCTTTTGTCTATTCCTGATTTTTATTTTCATAGATAGAATTTCCAAGAAGCTATAATAAGTAGAATGGCATGGAAGTAATGTTCTATTGCAGTATCATCCATTACTTTGATTTCCTTCAAGTTAAGTGCCAAAATTCATATGGAGACCTAGCATTTAAAATTATTTTAATAGTCTCAACTGGCAACCTATTATTTCCTCTTTCAATTTTTCTTGAAAACCAAGAATTGAGGAGAACCTGATCTGTGAGGTGATTTGCTATCCAGCCATGAAAATTATTCATTCCTTCAGAGTCTGGGAAATATACCCAAAAGCTTCACCAAGTCTTTTTAAGTGACTCTTGGTCTTTCACATAGTAGCATTTTTTCTAATCCAATATCCTCAGAAAGGATTGAGAAACTCCAAATATTACTATTTTCAGTATATTTTTGGCAAATTTGATAAAAACATTTTGTCTTATGCGCCTTAAATATATTTTCCTCAAAACCTGATACTTTTAAAAACTTACTAAGTTATTTAAAAATATCCACTAATCACTAACTGGGCTGGTTGGTCATAACTGTCTAACCAATTTACTGATCCCATACTTCATTTTCTGCAAGAAAATGAATCATTTTAGTTGTCAACCCAAATAATCTATTAAAATCAGCTAAATGTTTAAAAAAAAAAAAAAACTATGGCACTTTTCCAGGTTTTTGCTTTCATTGGTTTTCTTTTGCTTTATGTCCATGAAATTCTCTCCAGAACAATGAACTGTTGACAATAGCCAGACACAGAGTGGATCATGAAAAATTAGAAAGCAGGCTGAGGCCAAGGGATAGTGGGAATATAGGCATTCTTGAACACTGGTAAGGTAAGTGAAAAGACCACAGCAGTCTTTCTGGATAAAATCTGGCACAACTTAGATCACATTAACATTTAAAATGTGACAGAATTTTCAGTCTTGGATCTATGTCCCTCAAAGACACTGTCACCTGTAGGTAATGATGTAATCCTTTTTTTTTTTGCAATCAGCTCTTATGACCTCGGTGTATTACTTGGTAGCTATTCACTCCCTCTTTCTTTCTCAGAGGATTAGGCAGCCCCAGGCATTATTTTGGACTTGCTCTGAACAAAACATTTGAGCAGAGGTGACATATACCAGCTTGGAGGGAAAACTCTTGAGAGTATTGTGGCCTGAGCTACATCCTCCCAGAGTTCAATATGTGGAAATCTTAACCTAGCACCTCAGAATGTGACTGAATTTGCAGTTAGAGCCCCTTTAAGGAAGTGATTAAGTTAAACTGAGGCCCTTAGGATAGGTCACAGTCCATTCTCACCAGAATCCTCAGGAAAAGAGGAAATTTAGATACACAGAGACACCAAGGATGTGTGCAGACAGAGGAAAGACCATAGGAGGACAGTAAGAATGTACCCATCTTCCAGCCAAGGAGAGGCCTCAGGAGAAACCAAACTGCTAGCCCTTGAGTGGTGGGAACAAGGGCAAGAACATGCACCACCCACAATGGGCCACTCCGTCTGCCTGGGTCCTGGAACTGAAATTAATTTGTAATTGGAAACATGTGACATGAGAGTAAATGCTTGTTGTCACAAGCCACACACATGCACAGTAGACATGTGTGCAATATACTTTTTGACTGAGTACAGTGGTGGCCAGTTTTACAGGTCTGACATTACAGTACAGGAACAAGGATTTCTCAGCCCTGTCAGCTGCCTTATTTTGCTGTGGTTGCTGAACTGCCCTTTAACAATATAAAATAAAAGCTCATTTTGAGCTGCCTTTCAGGGGATCACAATTTAGCTGGCTTTGAGTACAGAGTGCAGCTAATGGCACACACCTGTAATCCCAGCTATTTTGGAGGCTGAGGCAGAGGATCACAAGTTCAAGGCCAGCCCCTGCAACTTAGGAAGGCCCTGTCTCCAAAGAAAAAATAAAATGGACTAGGGATGTAGCTCAGAGGTAGAGAACCCTGGATTCCATTCCCAGTACTGTAATAATAACAATAACAATAATATTTTCAGAAAGTGTTTTTCTTCTACTTCATCATTACAAAAGAGGCTCTTTTAGCCTCCATCAACTCAAAATGATAAGGAATTTTCTTCTAAAAGCTTTCTTGTAAAGTCTACTGTTTTGAAGTTTGATTTGAATAAGCATAGCATGTTTTAGCATGCTTTCTTCTAACCTTTTTTCTATAATACAGGTTTTACTTTTATAATAATGTAGAAACATTTATATTTTAATGTTTGAATTTCAACAAATAAAGAAATTTTTCTTCCTCCCCTTAAATTTTTTATTATGTCTGAATCAAAGATGTATATCCTGGATGCTTTACAGGTGAACTCAAGGCCTTTTTCAACTCTTAAAATTTTGAGATAACCAAGTTGGTTTTCTATTTGTGATATATGTGGGCATTCTATTTGTAAATAATTCACAAATATTTTTATTAAAAAGCCCATACATGAAACTAAGTAACTAAGATTTAATTTAAGTTCTCAGCATTTAATTAATTATCCTTAGAAACAGTAATTCATCAGATAATTTTATAAAGTTTGAAATTATGATAGCATCTATTACTTGATTTTATATTATTAAAATTTTGTACAAATTTTTGTCGTAAAATAATATATTTTTCAAATTTTCTAGCCACAACATTATCAATGTTCACACTGAATAATAATCTTTCTACTTTTTTAACATTGTTTTAAAGTTCTTCATTATTTTGAACATGAAATTAAAATACTTTAACATAATTATTGTTTATGTGCAATGCAATGATTTGAGTGTTTTAGTACTGCATTTACATTTATATTTCACCAGACCTAAGAATTCAACAAATAGAGAACTTAATAAAATATTTCACTACAAGTTGCATGTAGCTTGATTATTTATTATTTTACATTGAAGCATTAAATATTCAAATTTTAATATTTCAACACTTAGAAACCAACAGTAAATTAAAATGCGATTGTTGCTATCCCATCTAAATGCCAAAATTTTAGAAAAAGAACTGTGGAAGAAGCTCAGTAGTACAGCAACCCTAGTATCATCACACACACACACACACACAAACACACAGTAAATGGATTGAATAGGATGTTCTGAGAAAACATGATGAAGGAAAGAAAAAAGACATGATAATGTTACAATAAAAACCATCAAATGGGGGAAAAAGGATTTTTGTGTGTGTGTGAAAGTTACAATCCTCAAAGACCATAAGAATACCACAAATCATGAAATGATGTGTATTTAGTCGTGCAGAATCTAGATAAGTTAAAAATATAATTTTAAAATGTTTCAAATCTGTTTGCAGATGAAAAATACTTTAACATTACTCTCATAGAAATCAATAAATCAGGAAGAAAAATTAAAAAGATAACATTAATAATCTAGGTTTAATGGATATATACTTTCCTTATTTTACTCAATTAAGCCTAGGTCTGTTTTCACTCACACATGATCTCAAAAAATGAAATGTGAATAGACCACAAAAAGGTTTCAACAAATCCTAAAAGGCAGAAATTATGGCAGCCATATTATCTGATCACAATATAATAAAATTACAGGATCCTAACCAAAGAGACAAATCCACTCACAAATTTTAAAACAACTGTCTAATTCTACATTAAATTAAAAACTGTCAATTTATAAGTTGCTTAGGAATGATAAAAATGGGATAAATTCAAGCCCAAAGGGCTGTAATACATGAAATTGCCCTTTAATATTCTCAATAGAACATACTACATTTTGTTTTATGTCGTTTTTGTGGTGGAGGACATCAAACTCAGGGTCTCACACATGCTAGGCAAGCACTCTATCACTTAGCTACATACCCATCCCCACAATAGATTTTGAAATGAAATATTTCAATTCCTGGGACCATAAAATAAATGGTTTTCAGATAGTCTGATTAAAAGATAGGTAAATAATGTGAATAGATATTTCTCAAAAGAAGACATACAAAAGGACAGCAAGAATGTAAAAAAAAAAATGTTCAGTATTACTAACCCTGAGGAAAATGCAAATCAAAACCACAATGAGGTACCATTTGGCCACAGAATGGTTATTATCAAAAAGACAAAAAAATAAATGCTGGTGAGGTTGTAGATAAAAGGGAATTTTCATATGGTGTTGATGGAGATATAAATTAGTACAGTCATTACAGAAAATAATAGGAAGGTTACTCAAAAAACTGGAAGTAGAACTACCATATGATACAGTAAATACATTCCTGGGTACATATCCAAAGGAAAGAAAGTCAATATGTGTTAAGACACATCTGCACTTCCATCTTTATTACAGAACTATTCACAATAGCCAACATATAAAATCAATCAATATGTCCATCAGTGGATGAATAGATTTTTTAAAAAGTGCCACGTCTACACATTGGAATCCCATTCAACAATGAAAAAGAATAGAATCCTGGCATCTACAGCAACATGAATGGAACTGGAGGACACTGTGCTAAGTAATATAAGTCAGGCACAGAAGGACATTATGGCATCTCCTCACTTACATGTGAAAACTAAGCAAGCTGATCCCATAGCTATATAGAATAGCATTACCAGAAGCTTGGAAGGGAAGATGGAGAGAGAATGGTCAATAGGTACAAGGCTGCAGCTAGACCAAAAGGATTACTTCAAATGTACTACAGCATAATAGGATAACTATGGTTGACAACATTTAATTGTATATTTTAAAACAACTAATAGAGAAGACTTTGATGTTCCCAACACAAAGAAATGATAAATGGTTGAGGTGAAGAATATACCAGTTACCCTGATCTGATCAACTGCACACTGTATTGAGTTATCACATTGTGCCCCCCAAATATATACAAATATGTTTCAATTAAAACTTTAGAAAAAAAAATATATTTAAATGTCAGTAGAAATAATAAACAGATATAAAAGAAAAGAATGTTACTTTTTTAAAAAAAATAATTTTCATATGACAAAAATACAAATGTTTCCAGGGGTAGTCAACCAAAATGTTTTCCCAGGCCAAGAAATGCTATCTCCACTGTTTAGGCATTTAAAAACTCATGTTTCCAAGTCATAAACCGGGAGCAATTTGTGAGTTAGGAAATGTTGCTATTGGATATGGCTGCTTCCCTTTTCCCTCCCCACCACCATCACTCCTCCAGATCCCAGCTAAGCTTGGCTCAGCTTAGCAGTAGGGTTGCAAAAGCCCTAACAAATTCACCCTTTATAAGTCACTAGCTTCAGGTTTATACGGTTGACTCTCCACATTTTAGTCTTAAAATTATGAAACCCATATCCATTGTTTCTTGCATTATAAGAAGTCATCCTAAACTCAGTGACTTCCGGTAACACTATTATTTATCCTAGTTGTGTTCACTGGCTCTGCAATTCTGCTCACTATAGTTGGTCCACTGGTGCAGTAGAACTACTTTGAAGAGAAGGGTCAGAAGGCTCATTCATTTATAAAAATTCATGCTTGGTGTCAGCTCAAGTGACTTGATTTTCCTCCATGTGGCCATTCGTTATACAGAAGACTAGAGATCCTTCGATCCAATGAAGTCCCAGGACCGCATCCAAAAGGACCAAGGTGGAAGCTGGAAGGCTCTTGACAACTAGGCTCTGAAACTAGCAAATGTCACCTTGCTTTCATTCTATTGTTAAAAGAAAGACCTGGAAAAGATTGTGGTCACATTTTTATCAGCCATAAACCCACTGTCTACACAGCAGAACATAGCCTGATGCGCCGAGTCTACTTCCATTCCCTAGCCAGAAAACAGAACTACATTTCCCACTCTCCTTGTAGGTAGGTCAAGTCCAAGTACTTGAATTCAAGGTGCAGCATTTAAATCCTCAGGTAATTCTCCATGCTTTGTCCCCCCCGGCCAACAAGATAGATGGCACACCATACATGGCAGCGTCACAAAATAGAAGGTCCCTGAGATTTTTTAAAAATAATGCCATTTGGCTTTCACTGACTTTTGACATGAATTAAAACTAAGCTTTATTTCAGTAAGCCACAGAGATTCAAGCACAGGACAATCTAACATACTCCAACTAATACAGAACTCAAAGAATGAACCCAAGTGATGGAACAGAGGAGATGGCAAAAAGCTGTGGAAGAGTTTATTTTGTTCCTGCTTATGTTGGGGATTGGAGAGAAATTTTTACCTTGTTACCTTCCTTCTACTCACTAGTACATCTTCTCTAATGATATTTATTAGTTTCTTGGACTCAGTTTCAAAAAAAAAAAAAGCGATGAAGAGAATTCTTACTGTGGCAGAGATCCATTTGCACAATTGATACATACTTAATAGTTCAAATGACAAGTAGGCTACTTGCTGTTCCTGTGGAGAAGTGGCTGCTAAGAGCCCTTGCAAACACCTGGAAAGGTGAGCCTTAACTAGCTGAGAAACACAACATCCTCTGGGACAGTGTCCAAAATTCACTTTCTTTCACACTTCCGTTCTTATTATCTTTCACTCTTTATGCATGTGCTTCTTTGTTGGCACATCTGTACAATCTCCCCTGAAGGACCTTTCCAGCTTCTTTTTCCTTTGGTTCATAGCTGAGGTACTTCATTCACATGATGAAGGATCAACTGGGTCTCTGGGAAACTCTCACTCACTTCCTGGGGTAAAAACTCCAAGTGTTTTAAAGATGGAAACCTGTGCCTTTTCATGTCTGGCAATGATGCTGATGATGAGAAAAACTTTCCCAGACCAGGATGATCTAGCCAAGATTTATTTATTTTTCCATAATCCCTCTGTTTATGTGTTCTCAGATGACTAATGAGGCCAATCTGGTACTGGCAGATTTTGCCACAATTTAGACAGATGGTTTCAGTATATGTGCATAAAGAAAGTAATGTTGGAAATGTAAAAATAAAAATATGTTTCATTCCATTCTGAGTGTTTTTTTTTTAAGAGCACAAAGATAAAATACCAAAGTGCATGAAGAGATTTTGGTGTTTCTAACTCATACAATGCAATCCTCTTATCTTACAAATCCCTGGAGTAATTATTGAGAATCATTACACTCACATGTATATGGTTTTCTTATCCCAAACACTTGGAAAAGCCTAAACATAAGCTCTAGACTTTGCTTCAGAAAGCTTGTATAAGCAATATTGAGTGAACTGTGGCTGATAAAAACACGCCCTCATTCCATACCTGTGTTCTTCCTAGAACTGAAACAAAACAAAATATTTCTGGTCAATTTTAAATACAAACAAGGATGACTATTTTTCAGTTCTTAGCATAAGTAACACATTCCTGAAACCCTTTATTCTCAGCCAATTATGGAAATATTCATGAGGTCTCTCGGATGGGAACCACTTGACATCCTGGTCCATTTTCAATTGATTGCACATAGCCAAACATAATGAAAACATATTTGTTCATTCATTCATTCGTTCACTCATTCACTTCTGTATTATCAACTTGTGTTCACTGACCATGTATCATAAGATATCTCTTGCTGTATGATTCAAACATGAATATACACATTGGCCTGTTTCCAAGAAATACATAAATTTTACAGACATGCAAACAAATTGTTTTTATTCAGCATGATAAATGTATAGCTTCTTAGAGGAAAAAATATATTTTATGCTACTAATCACTGTGGTGGTCACAATAATAATGACAAAGAAGAATGGAAGAGACATGGAAGAACCTAAACGTAATAGGTTATCCTAAGACATATTACCGAGAAATCTGTACCACTATTGTCATTTGCTAAGCATTTGAAATGGATGAGACAAGGTTGTGTATGAACCTTCTAGGTGGCCATAAAGAGTAGAATGCCTATATGTGTTTTAAGAGCCTTCAGTGCAAGATAGAAACAAGACTAGGAAAAGAAGAGTAACAAGCTGCGAGCCCTGAACTGTCTTTGCTCTGCTTAAGGAATCTGAGGAGCCTCATAATTCTAAACTGTTACTTGGACATTCAGGCCATTATCAAGGGATGTGTGGTGGCTTATTCATTGTGTCAATTTGACTGGTCTAAAAGATTCCCAGATAGCTGGTAAAACATTATTTCTGGTTGTGTCTGTGGAGTTTAAAATGAAGTGGGTGAGCATCATCCAACTCACTGAGAGCTTGAATAGTACAAAAATGCAGAGGGAGGTTAAGCTGAAATTTCCCTCTTTTGTGCCCTTGGCTATCAGTGTTCCTGGTCCTCCAGCCTTGGCCTTCAACTAGAACTATACTGTTGGCTCTCCTGGGCCTCCAGCCTATAAACAGATGATCCTGGGTGTCCTAACTCAGCCTCTGAGCAAAGAGCAAATTTGTATTTAAAGTGCTCCCCTCCTCCCCTCCACTCTCTTTTCCCCTCCCTCCCCTTCTCTCTCTCTCTCTCTCTCTCTCTCTCTCTCTCTCTCTCTCTCTCTCTCTCTCTCTCTCCCCCCCCCGTATGTGTGTGTGTGTGTGTGTGTATATATATATATATATATATATATATATATATATATATATACATATATATATACATACTAATCACTGTGGTGGTTGCAATAATAATGACAAAGAAGAATGGAGGAGACATGGAAGAACCTAAACATAATAGGTTATCCTAAGACATATTTCAGAGAAATCTGTACCACTATTGTCATTTGCTAAGTATATATATATATATATATATATGTGTGTGAGTGTGTGTGTATGTATGTGTATATATATATACATACACACACACAATAATATATTGGTTCTGGCTCTGTGGAAAATCCTAATGAGTATGCTTTTCTCAGTAATAAAATAGGACAAAATATTATGTAATGTATAATAATGTGTGGCATTTAAAAATAAAGAATCTATTATTTGCTAGATTTACAATTCTAAATGCCATGCATTAGAAAGGCTTCCTTCACACTAGCACAAACCCCACATGCAATTGTGCACATTTGGCAGCCTCGTTTTCAAAGAGCTGCAGCTTTTGCATGCCAAGCCTGTGGTTTCTTAGGAAGTAATATTCCCTCAGAATCTTTGCAGGCATTAGACCTATTTGCTTCCAGTTTAGTTACTATATAAGTAACTAGAGCCAGAAGGTATCCTTCCCATCTATAAATCTCCCAGTTTAACTATATGTACCTTGAGATAATTTGAAGCAATAGGCTTAAGAGGGAAGAAAACACTGCTAACCTTACCTTTGACATAGGTTCACTCTCATTTTCTAAATACTGACATGTAGAGAATGGAAGCAGTAAAGGCTTGTGGTCTCACCTTTGTAAGAACACTTCTATCAGCACTAATTCTAATAACTTGACTGACTAACTCTCTCTTCTAGGTTTCACTAAATATAGAGAAAGGAAGCCAGTGCACTTCAACAGTACAAATTCCAACAAGTTTTACTAGCAGTCAACTCTGTCAGCACAGAGACTGTATCCAAGGCACTACAGATGAGCATTTTATCAAATGTTTTACTACAGCATAACAGGGATCACCAACTGCCCAGCCTACAGTATATTATGTATCCATTAAGACATCCACCCAACTCTAAGTATCAAGTTGTATATTAATTGTTGAAAACAAACTTAATTGCATGAGACCCAAGTTCAGTTCTCTCTTACATAGGAGTCCAAGGATGAAAGGGCAACTCTGACTTTTTCAATGTGCAGCTTCAAAAACCAGGTCTAAGAGTGACTGCTCCCACTCTCATCATCTCCCAAGCAGTGGAAACGAGGGGGTAATGGGAGCACAATGCATTTATTTTTATAATAAAATACAGAAATACCACAAATACTCTTTTGTTTGTTTCTTTCTATCCAATTGGACAGACCTTATTCATATGCCCACACCAAGCTGTAAGACTAGATGAAAAATCTAGTCTCTGGTTGTGTAGCATGTGTATAGTTAAAACTTGAGCCCTCTATTACTAAAGAAGAGGGAATTGGTCTTGATGAGCAGTTAGCAGAGTCCATGATAATTTCCTTTAAGGTCAGACTAGGATAGGTAGAAAAAGAAGAAATAAATAACTCACAATGGGAAGCAAAGCAGAAGATTGTACAGAATCCTTCTCCTGGGCTGACTATAAGTTTGACATCCTTAAGGTGTGAGTTCCTTAAGAGAAGCTCCATCTCAGCTGAGTCCTTTAAGGACGAAGCTGTCTACTAAGAGGATTCTTCTGCAGATTGTGTGGAAAACCAAATGATGCTTAGTTCCATTCTCTAGGATTTGTTATACAGATTCACCCTAAATAAGGCGATGTTGCTACATATGCACAGTCGTAGTTCAGCAAAACTTAGAGAAGGGGGAAATAACTGACATAATCAGCAGAAGTTTTAGAAAAAAAAAAAGTAGACTTTCAGATAAGTGCAAAGGGAATAAAGAAAGGCAGAGGAAGGGAGCCAAGCTTCCCTGAGGACTGATCAGAGGACTTATTTCTGATTCTCAGACTTTACAGGTCTATACAACTCCAAGAAAGTGATCTGGAGTCAAGTCCATTAGAAAGACTAATTTTCACAATAAAAAGTCAATGTTGAACTTGAGCTAGTTACCTAACATAATATTGATAAATACTTCGTAGGGCTATCTTGAAGATTTCAATGAGAAGATGTACAGCACCCATGGAGATTACTACTGAGCATCCCTCAGCACCCATGGAGATTACTACCAAAATCCACAGTTGCTCAACCCTTTTATAGAATGACATGGTGCTTGTATATAACCTAAGCATATCCTCCCATATATCTCAAATCATCTCTAGATTACTTATAATTTCTAATACAATGTAAATGCTTTTTTATTATACTGTACAATATAGAGAACCAGAGGAAAAAACAGGCCTATACATGGTAAGTACAGGCACAATTCCTTTTCACATATTTTTCTCCAAGATGTGTTGAATCTATGGATGCAGAACTGGGGCAGGCTGTATATAAAATGCTAAGGCACTCTGCCTTGCACATGGTAACTGTTTAATGAATTTTATCTAAAAACATGTATCTTGGTGCTCTTATTTATATCATCAGAGGTACCAATAAAAATATTTTTATTCCTAGTAATATTCCTCACTGCCTCTACTTCTGTTCCTGGAAAACCACAGTTATTCATTAAGTAAAATGGATGAATGAATGGATGAATGAATGAGTGGGTGAAAATATATTGAGAATCATTAAGGTAACCAACCTACACAAGCTTTCACTGGACTCTCAAATTTCTTAGTGATTCTTAAACACTGATTCCAAATGAAGAAGTTATCTTGGAAATGTGAGCCAAAGCACATAATAGCAATTGAACAAAGTCAAAACTGCTTATAAATTGAAGGTGAAGCCATAACATCAGTCAGAAAAGCTAAACATACAGCCGCACAGAAGTTTTCTAGAAGACTTGAAACCATCAGCTTTTTTTAGGAAAATGGAGCCATCTACAGGACAAATTAAATTTAAAATCAAACAAAATACATTCTTTGAATTGGTCATCATGGAATAGGAAGGTTTTAAACTTTAATTTCTTTTTACTCTTCTTTTATCTGTTCTTAATCTGATTCTTCTTCTTATTCTAATTATACAGCCTTTACTCCACAGTATATCCTGAATAGGACTCATTTTTCCATCTCTACCATCAGCTGGTGCCACTGTCATTTTCCCCTGAACCAATGCAATAATCTAATTTGTCCCTTCCTCCTACTTGACCTCTTAGTAGGCTACATTCAATAAGAGCCAGAGAAATCCTTTCATATGTAAATACTTCAATACCCATCCATTCATTAAAAAATTAATGAGTTATACATGGGGTCAATTATTGGAAATAAGACCTTAACAAAGACATTATGCCTGCTGTTATAAAGAAAACAGAAAAATCTACAGAAAAAAAATCACTATGTCAACTATAATAATGGCAGGACAAGAATTAATGATGAGGAATAATGCCAGAAACCTTCTTAAATATGAGATCACCTTAAGATGAAACTTAAAGGACAAATATATGGCATCTTGTCTTAAGTCTTTCTAATCAAGTAAGTGTAAAAATGCTAGAAATAATGCAGTAGTTGTCATTGATTGAGGAATGGCTACCTAGTAGGCTCAGCATTAAGTTCTCAAATTTGTAGCCTCACTTAATCCTTATAGTAACCACCCCATTGGAAGACAGTTTTCTCCATTGGGAAGAAATAAAAATTGAGTCTTACAGAGGTGTAGTAATTTGCTTAGGGACACACAGCTAGTCAACAATGGATTCCAACAGGATGTTCTGTCCAGCTTTTCTGTTATGGGAGCTGGACTTTTTAAGGACTAGGCAAAACTCCCTATACAAAAGACAGAAACAGAGACCCTGGTGACAGTTACTGCAACAATAAGAGGGTTCTCAGCAATCTGTTCTGAAGGCCTTCCACTGCTCAGGGTCCTGGAGCTTTAAGTGGCTGTCATTATTTTAATTAGTGTCCTGCCAGTGCCTGCTTCAACTTAGATTTTTAACATTGCAAGCGTACCCAAACAGTCAAACACACACACACACACACACACACACACACACACAAAGCACAGATACAGATGCCACACGAGACTATGAATTTAAAAAGCTCTAACCAGAACAAGAGCCCATATGGGCAGGCATTATGTCTTGAAAGTACACTCCCAGTGCACCACACTTAGTGCAGAGTGGATGCTGAGAAAGTGAACAGATGATCTGAGACTTGACTGCATCTTAAATATTCAGCTAAAAATTCAATGTTAAAAAAGTGCCATTGATGGACAGATTGTGCAACAGATTGTACATGATGCCAAACAATTGTCTGCTTTTGTTTACAAGGATTTGAGCTTTAAACAGGCAATTGAGCAAGAATTTGGATTTGGCTAAATCAAATTATAGCTTGGGTCCATCTTGTTCATTTTAAGTCTAATTCTATAACAGCACCTATCACCAGTTCCAGTCAGAGAAATGCATGAGAAATACATGTTTGGCTGATAATTACCCAGGCAGAGGTTCTTCACCCATAGAGTTAGTGAGCACTTATTGCAGAGCACGCGGCCAAGTCACATCAGCAGGTATCCCATTCCTAACCATTATACTAAGGAGAACAGATGCCTAGAAATAGGGGCATGGCATTTTCATGAGAACTAATGAGTGCACTGGGTCTGTGTATTTGTCAGGGCTTCTTCCATTTCAAGAAATGGAAATCTCTTTCCAAATGGCTGAAACAAATATTGGCTTCTATAATTGGTACATCCAAGAAATGTACATGGCTTCAGAAACCACTGGATACAGGGCCTTCAAAAAATGTCATTAAAATATAGCCTGTTTCTCTAGCTCTTGATTCAGTACTCTATGAATTTACCTGTGAATTTTCAAATAGGTTCTCATTTGGAGTCAGCAAAAATAGTTTCCAGCAGCTTCAAACTTACATACTATGGGCTTTTATAAGAGGAATGGCAAGAAGTCTCTTTTCCAACAATTTTAGCTAATAAGTTGGTGAATTCCTTTTGACTGCCTTTGCTTGTGTAAATTGCCCATCCCTAGCCAATTGCTGTGGCCTTGACCATGTAGCTCTCTGATTGGTCAGAACTGAGATATGTGTCTATGGCTGAAATCCAAAGATGGTATTATCTCTGCCCAAATGAAACAGACAAGAATGGGAGATGACTGGTTCTCTAAAGAAAATTTTAGGTTTATTTTATCAAAAGGAGGTATTCTGAGTAAAGATAAGAAGCAATAGGAAAAAAAGAGATAAGAATAATAGAAGCTAAGTATATAGAAAATATGTTGAATGGGACCTAAAACTGATCTCTGAAATTGAGGGTGGAAAATGAGAATGGAAAGGGGGTATTAAACATGTTAAACCACAAAGTAGTCACTAAGTATTGCACACAGAAAAAGATTGACAAAATTGTAATTGGATGGTTCATGGATTGAGCTGAGAAAGGGCACTATTCATTCATTCATTCATTCATTCACTGACTGAATGCATATATACATGAAGGAATGAAAGAATAAAAGAGTAAAAATGCAAAACAACTTTTTAAGTTAGATACTCTTTATCCTATTTTGCAATTAAGAAAAATAAGGTACAGAGATGGAGTGGCTTGGTTAAATTCTCATGAGTCAGCAACAAAGAATTTAAGCTGAGGACTTGACCTATAGGTCACCATCCCTAAAAATGGGGTGCAATGCAATAGAGTTGTGCATCACTTCTGATGCTAAAATTCAAACTATGACAGGAACCTCCATAGTAACATACAGCTTAAATCCAGACTCTTGTCTTTTATTGTCCAAGGGTTCTTGGGCAGATTATTTCATTTATCTTAGCCTCTATTTCCTGAGCTATAAAATAGTGCTGATGACATATCCTTTATTGTGGAGATTAAATGATACCACCTATGTAAATGCAGCTAGATAATATTTAAAATTAAAAAATAAATTATAAGCCCTAACTAAATGAATATGAATTTTTTTAAAAAATAGAATAGAAATTATGGTCCATTCTTGAAAATGAAAGAACACAAAGAAACTTTATTTTGGCTTTTACCCAAGCACCATTCTAAATCATCTCCATGCTGTTACTTAAGTTAATATAATTATGTACTAGGAAAGGAAGAGGCATTTACTATGCATTTAATGCATAAAAACATGGCCCCCGCTAACTCAGTGGATCCTGAAAACAATTTGGGTTTGGTTTTACACCATCTGCAACCTCTCAGACTTCAGAAGCTTTGAATCAGCACTGCACCACCTTGCCATAGATTGGGCACAAATATAAAAGGAAAATGAAAATCAAACCATAACTTGGGATTCCATCCAGGACTTTGTCTTGAGGTTAAAGTTTTAGAAGATGTCTTTCTTCTACAAAATAAAGAAGAATATTCTTGCCCATTGTAAATTTCTACAGTTTCCTCAATGGATCCTGGTTCTAATGTGAGTTCCCTGACCCCAAGTCATGAGTCGTTAGCCCTTGGGATGTTCCTCTCTAGGGGCCTCCGAAGTATGTCCTAACTCCCTTCAGTTTCATCAAATATTGGCATCATTTCCCTTAAACTCTATCACCAATCAACATCCAGACCTGTTTCTCACAAGCATCTATTACGCAGCAATGCAAAGCAAGAAACAGGAACACTCCATGAAAGGAAATATTGATAAACGAATCTTTAGTAAAACTAAGAAATAATATTCATCAAAATATATCATGAAGAATAAAAAGGCTGTGATAGTATATTTGCAATAAATAAACCTGAGAACTCATATTCAGAATTTATATTTTTAAACTACTTCATGCTGGAAGGAAAACACAAACCAGTTTTTAGTAGGTAAAAGATTAAACAGATAGTTCACAAAAGAGAATACCCAAATGGCAATAAGCAAATGAAAAGATGATCCATGTCATGAGACATTAGAGAAGTGCTAAATAACAGCACACTGAGGAAATACTGCATGTCCATTAACACGACTGAAATTTTCAAAATACAACCAAATGAATCAATGCTAGAGAGCTAAAACTCTCATATCTTTCTGGTACCTATGTAAATGGGTACAACTATTTTAGAAAGAAGTTGACTTCTCTACTATAGCTGACTAGACATATAGCCTATCATCAAGCTACCCTGTGCTGACTGCATTTCCAGCAGAAATACATATGCATTCGTATTGTGCAAAATACATACTCAAGAATGTTCAAAGAAGCATTGTGGTAATGGGCAAAAATGGGAAGCACCCCAAAAGTCTGTAAACAGTGGAAAACAGAATTATGTTATATTCATTATATATTAATAATTGTATCACTGTTTATTCATACAATAATATAAAATACAGCAGTTAAAAGGAACAAACTCCTGCTATACACATGGTAAGAATGAACTTCATAAACATGATTTTGACCAAAATACATGTTCTATGATTACTGTTATTACAAAATTCAAGGAGAGGCAAAACTAGCCAATGGCAAGAGAAGCCAGTATAGAGGTCACCTTTGCTTTGAGGAGGCCTGCGGGAGAATGAAAGAGGCTCTTGCTATTGGCCATGTTCTTAGTTTCTTCAGGATTGGTGTCACACAGGGTGTTCACTCAGAAAGTTCTCCAAGTGGTTACCCTAAGATATCCTCACTTTACCAAAGGTACTTTATACATCAATAAAAAATTACTCAAAGAAATCCCACATCCTTTTTCATATCCCTAATGAAGTCCCCCACATTCCATAAAACCGGTTCAGTGGGTTTAGAGTTAATTTGCAAATACGATTGGAATTCACTCATCCACATGGGACATTGACATTCTCCAAACCCACAAAACCACCGAATATCGCAACTTAGCCATCAGCTTCAAGGATCATGGTATTAAACACCAGCCTGCTCAGCTCTTCATGAGACAAAGGGTGGGAAAGATACAGTCTGTGACTGGGCATGTCCTTTATGGGAAGCCCATGGTGCAGTGGGAAGAGAAAGAGTGAATTTGGCAATCAGAATGCTCCCAGCTGTCTCTTTCTCTCTTCCATGCTCTTGGATAAGCCTAAGTCCTCATCTGTAAACTGAGGATGATTGGTCTTTTTCTTAGTTATTGAGTGAATGGATAACTTCTCTTGTCTTAAAACACATAGAGCATAACCTTTCTTTTCTAATTTCTCCTCTTATCCTCCCATAAGTACTGGAATGTACTTCAAAAGGATGATTCACTCTAAAACCACACAGTGTTTTACTTAAGTTACCTCATTTCCACCTCCCTGTACAAAATTTTCTCAATTTCTTTTTAATTCCCTCTTATGTAATCTAATCTGGACAAGTTGGAAGAGCATTCAAGTATCCTTGCCACCTTTTAAACTTAGAACCTGTACAAAGATGCTAAACTTTTGCTTCTCACTTCTGGATCTTATCTCTCAGCAACTGAGAGTCAAATGATGGTAGCCCACGGTAGGTATCATCTTCTTTGAGACAGGTCTAAATCTGCAGTCATTTCTGTCCCAAACTTTTCTGTCCTTCCTATTCCCCTTTTCACAAGTTGCTATCATCCTTTACTCAACTCCACAAATCACCATCCTCAAAGTCATCTTTGCTTCTTCTCTCCCTTTCTACCCAAAAAAGTTACTGTTTAAGGGCAGATTCTCTGAGTTTATGGCACTGTCTTAAAATTTTGTCCCACCACTGGTAGTTCTGGCCATCTGGATCTTTTAACCCTTTAATTGCATGTAGCATGTGCCCTCCTCATTCCTCTGTTTACACCTCGCCTCTGTCGTTGGAGATCTTTTGCCTCCAAAAAAAGATCTATGAAACCTATGAATAAATACCACACTCCATAGATAGCAAATGAGGCCAAACAGTCTCTAGACCTATTTTTCCAAGTGCATCTAATGCCTGTCCTTTTGCCATCCTAATATCATCACCAGTTTTTTCATGACACATTGTGTGAGCTGCTCTTTTCGTTCCCCCAGCCCTATCATCTGGCAATCTCCTACATATCCTTGGAAATATAATTTCCTCTGAGAAACTTAATTTCCCCACTATCAGCAGTCCGATTGGTTAATATCTAGCCTGAGTTCCCCAGCACTTATTGAATTGTGTTATTTATCTTCAAATTCTTGATATTTCTTAGGAATAAAAATTGTGTCCACTTTATCTTTTATCTCCGGACTCAGCACTGTCCCCAACATACACAAATGTTATAGGGATTAAGTAAAGATAACAGAAAAACAGGTACAAAATGAATGAATGAAGTTTTTATAATTCCAAACCAATGTATCTAATTTAAGGATAAAATTACAATCTACAAATATAAAAGCTGCAAAGGGGGATGAGAACCTGATTAGAGAAAGAACACTGGAATTTATATACCTGGGATTTACTCCTTCTGTGCCACTGTCACCATGTGGCTCTAAAGTTGTAGCTTTACCTTTCAAGACTCTTAGACTCAATTATGTGGCACCCTTTCTTATTCTAAGATACTATAAGTCTTGAAAGAAAATGACATCCTAACCAATGATCTAGGTCTTTCTGTGTGGATGTGAGAGTTTTTCGAATGCTAATGAAGTGCTGTCATATACATATCCCTTTCCTAACTGGTGCTAGCAGGAAATTGCCTCAGCATTCCCAAGCCACAGTTTTAAAGACACAAGAAAAAAAAAAAAAAAAAAAAAAAAGAATATTAGATCAGAAGCAAAATATAAAGACACTCTCTGGATGTGGGACAAACCACATGAAATAAGAGGAAATGCTTTTTTATAAGAAGATTTGCACCCACCCCACCCCACTAAACTTATTACAACCAGACATATTAAAAGTCCATTTCTATGCAAAACAGTTCCATTTAAGGAAAAGTCAAATAGTGCAAAGGTCTTGCTGAGTTGGACCCAGAAGCTCCATACTGAAAATAGAAAATTTTAACTTTTCACATGTGGTTTTGCTATTGCCAGTTCCAAATTTTTGTAATTATTCTTGGTTGTCCTTCCTTCCCTGTCTTGGAAGTGTGTGGTTGTTGTTTATTTGTATTTGCAGTTTTTATTCTAAAATAGGGGAAAGATTCTATTGTGTACAAGGATCTTATCTGTGCAGTCAACCTCAGATCCGAGAATAACACAAGTCAAGTCTCATAGGAACACAGAAATGACCAATGCAATGAATTTGCTGAGACCAAATGCAATCCGGGAACACAAATTTTGCTTTCTTATGGACATCACTAGTAGTGGAGTAAACTGCTTGCACTTCAACAGCCCGAGCTGTTAACTTACAGTCCAAGTTGTTATCCACTGAAGCATGACTTCATCACCTTTGACACTTTTTCTATGTGACTTTCCACTCCTGAAAACTGGTATGTTATCCCTTTGTATCTCTAGATCAGATATTTTCCAGAGAGAAAGGATCACTGTCAATATTCTCTCTGTCAGAGGATTTATACAACACTACCAAATATGTTGCTGGCCAGCTTATTGCTGCTCACATGAGTTCACCCAGTTCTCTACGCTTTGGCCAAAGTAGAATGGTCAAATAAATTGACACAGACCTTGCAAAAGAAACCCCTTGGAAGAATATTTGAGGTTGAGACAGGGCACTTGGAGAGTTAGCCTGTCTGGGACATGATTACAAAACTCACTGAGATACCAATGGTAGCATTCCTTATTTTAAAAAAATCCAGGAACTCCAGGTACTTCAGAGCATATCTTTGGTGTCCAGCCGTCACTTAAATCGCTCTCTTAATTATGTTATCATAAGGTCACTTTTGGGTGAGTTTTTGGCCTCAGTCTGCTGTATTAACTAAATTCCTTATCAGCTACTTTGCGCTATAATAACAAAGGGCCCCGTTATCTTAGTACTTACAAAGGGTTACTTCTCCCTCACTGTGGTTGCCTCTGATTCTGCTCATGTCATTTTCACTCCAGGCCCAAGCTGACACAACTGCCTCTATTTATAGAGTCATCATACATTCCAGTTTATCTAGCACAGTCCTTGTCTGTGCCTGTTGTCCAGGCTCATTATGAATACCATATCTTTTCACTCTCCAAAGTGTCCATTCCCACTTTCCTAAGTGCTAGGTTTGGATAATAATTATGTCACCTTCCTGTGTGAGTCATTGATGATTTCATGGCAAAGAATTAAGAGATGTGATGAAAGCACAAACTAACTCTCCAAAAATTTCTGCTCAGAAATGACTCATATCATTTCTGCCCACATTTTATTGGCTAAACAAACCACATATCCACTCTTGAGTTCAGGGGGATGAACAAGTATAACTGCCTGCAAAGAAGGGCAACAAATATTTTGAATGAAATACAGCCTGCCACAGGGAACAACAGAAAATGAGATCAAATAAAGTGATGTAAATGCTTTGCTCAAGCCATGTGTGGGATAGGTAACGGGGTAGAGTTAGCTTATACAATTTCATCCAATGTCCTGTTCTAAGAAATGAGGAAAATTGAATCCCAAGGAGGGGAGGTAACTTGCCCAAGGTCTTTCTTAAAAATCTGTGGACCAGTTTATGACTTGAAAATATGAAAGTTTAGGAGTAAATGGAAAGAAAAGAATTTAGGTGATAATATACACATATATGATACCGCCAGTTACTGGTTACCTTGAGGAGTCCTGCTTCCCCAAATGCTGAAGTATAAAACCAGACAAGCATGCCCAGCAAGTGTAGAGTAGAAAGAAAGAAGGTTTATTTAAAGGATAGCAGAATAAATTTCTCCCTGGAGGAATAAGAGGACCCAAAAGGCAGGATCTGTGGGATAAGGAAGTCCCATCCCTTTTATACATCTAAAGTTTTCTTTGTTCTTTCACATTTTTCCTCCTTTATCTTGTTCAATTCCCTTCATTCTGTATATGTGACTGGGAGATGCTGGTGGGAAAGCCAAAAGGTGGGCTGAAGGGGCCTGGGAGGAGTGATCCTGGCAGGAATCTGGGCCCAGGGTGAATTAATAAGCAATTCCCTGTCTGCTCAGGGGTTGCTTCACTAACAATTCTTTAGGAAGGGTAGTATAGGCCTGGCTTTGGGGGACAGTAACATTTCAACCTCCCATAGGGGTTGGGAAAAGAGCTCAGTTGGTAGAGTTCTTGCCTAGGATACACAAAGCCCTAGGTTCAATCCCCAGCACTATCAAAAAACAAAACAAAGAGTCTTTAACTGTTTGGACCCAAACTGGTTTGGTCTGTTTTTCTCAATCTGACCCAATTTATCTATCTACACTGAATACTTATTTTTAATTCTAGCTTTATATATGTCTATAAAGCAATCCCAAGCCACTCAGTTTGCATATTTAAAAAAAAAGGCATGGTACAAAAGAATAAGTTAAAAAGTACCCAATAACATGAAAAACTTTGTGAGGACTTGAATATAATGAATTATTAATCTTATATATGAAATAATGTTGGAGAAGGGTCTTACCTTATATGTAGATATTGTCACTTAGTGACCTCATTAGCTTCTTGTGCTCCACAACCTATCTGTACAGAATCGTGGTTCTCAACCCTGGCTACCACTCCCCAAAGGCTCTGCTTCAACTGTTAGGAAACAAATATTGGGAATCAGTGTTTCATTAAAAGGTCCCAAGGTCATTTTTAAGTTACACCTAGAATTGAGAAACAGTAATATATGATTTTTTATGATATTTCATTGACCGACCAAAATAATAATCCCGATATTTTCGGTCTAGCAAACCATTCTCTTGAATGAATTTGTTAGGAATCTATGAACTAAGTGTTTGTGCCCCCTCAAAATAATTCAAATGTTGAATCCCTGACCCACAAAGTGATGGTATTTGAAGATGGGACCTTTGAGAGGTAATTAGGGTTACATGAGGTCATGGGTAAGACAATCACTTGGAGATCAGTGTCCTATAAAAAGGCACACACAGTCCTTCCCGGACCCATGCATATACAAAGCAGACACCGTGACACATGTGATCAAGATGAAGTCCACCTACAAGCCAAGAGAAGGTGCCACCAAATAAAACCTTGTTGGCATCTTGGCACCTTGATCTTGAACTTCCCAGCCTCCACAACTATAAGAAATTGTTTCATTTAAGCCATCCAGTCTCTGATATTTTATTATGGAAACCTGAGAAGACTAATACACCATTTCTCTTCAACTCTTGTAGGTCCTATTTATCATTGCTAACACTCCTTGAAACACAAACACACATTCATACCCACCTACATATATGCATATACATATGATTTGTCTCATTTGTTTGTTTCTGGAACATTTTAAGTGCAAGGTAACAAAGCATTTATTATCCAGACCTTGCATTCTTGACATTAAGAAGATGTACTATTTCCTTCATGTAGATGAAGAACTCTTTAGTGTTTTCAGTTTGAAGATTCGCTGTCTCTCTAAAGCGTAAGAGCCTAGAACCTAAGATATGGTGGGTTTAAAGCTTGTTCAGTTACTTAACACGTCATTGGATTCTGTCTGGGTCTCTATCTCTAGTATCACCTTTGCCATTGCAAAGGAGGGAATCAAAGCAGATGTTTTTGCAAGGTCCTCAACTTCCAGCTCAGTCGTCATAAAGATCATAAGGAAGGAGTTCTAACCCACTTTTTTAAAAAATATATTTTATTAGTTATTGGTGGACCTTTATTTATTTGTTTACACATGGTGCTGAAAATTGAACCCAGTGCCTTATGTAAGGCAAGCACTGTACTACTGAGCCACAACCCCAGCCCCCTAACCCACTTTTCAAAATGAGTGAAGCTTTCTCAAAACCCAATACCCAACATTCTTCTCTTCTCTCTGATCCCAAATTTATGTAATTGGTCCAGGGCAGGTATATTGGTATTGTTAAAAACTCTCCAGGGGATTTAGTGAACAGCCAGAATTGCAAACTCCTGAACTATTTTACAAATTTTTGCCAATGAGGATACAGACTCAGGTGAAGTTATTTGTCCAGAATCACATAGCTTTTAGATGGCAAAACCAGTACAGAAACCCTGGTCATCTTCTCCAAAACTCCTCCTACCACTTGTGGTATAAGAGCTTTTGGCACATCATCAGCTGCCTGATGCCATTTTGAGAAGTTTTGCTGCTCATACTTGAAATTTTGCTTGACTGACCAATCACACTTACCGATCCGCTGCTGTGGGTATCAGGAACTGAAACTTTAGTCACTGTAATTCCAGGGAAGAGACCATTCTTCCATGTATATCCAACAGAATATACTAGTCCCCCATGTCTGTTTATCAGGAGAATAAGATGTACAAAGACTAACCATGAATTATAAATAGGAATGTTCAGAGACTGCTTGAGTTTTATTTCCATATAAAACTATTTTCTGGTACACTACATTGGCATTTTGATTAATGTTACATTCTTGGCTGGTTCTTCAGTTGTAGCAACACACAGATTTCTGTCTACATATACTATTAACTGTCATCTGAGCTTCCCACTCAGTGCAGCTGATAATTCACATTCTGGAAGCCACGTGTCACAACCAATTAACTTAACAGGCCCAATGATTTGGGAAGAAATCAAGGCTGCACAAATCTGTTTCACAGTATCTTAGTATAAATAGAGAAGTAATTAAGTGCAAAGAGTACAATAACATAACACTGACTTAAACCAGACATAGGAGAAGTGATTAGAAAGATTTTGAGCTTTGCAGCCAAAGAGACCAAAGTTCAAATCCCAGTTCTGCCATTTACTTGTTGAATAGTCTTGCACAAGTTACTTAACCCTACTTTATTTTTAACTGTATATCTACCAAAAAGTTCACATAAAATGTATGTCTATCAAATAAAATAAACAATTTTGTGTTTATCAGATCAGCTTAAGAATTAAAACTGACCAGTACTCTTGAAATGCCCAGAACTTCATCTACTCTTCCCATGAAGATATACCTGTCTGTCCTCTTTAGTTTCCATATATATATATATATATATATATATATATATATATATTCCTAAATGTATTTAGATTGTGCATATGTGGTCTGAACTTTAGAATCAGGCTACATGCATCTTCTCTGCTTTATTCCATGTGCTCTGAATTGTGTCTAATACTGGCCCACAGTGATGTGTGTAGCTAGGGTTCATAGAGCTTCACTACTATGTAGTATTCCACTGATTGAATATAAAACAATGGGTGCCACCATTCTGCTGGTGATGGACATTTGAACATTTGGTATTATGAACAATGCTAAGTAATTCTGAAAAATTTCTCCCAGTGTAAGATTGTCAATTTGTCTAAAACAGATGTCTACACACTACAGCCCAAGGACCAAACCCATCAGTATTTGAAAATGGCGTTTTCTTGGAAAACAGCCATGTCCATCCGCTTCCACACTTTACATGTCTCCTTTTCCACTGCCAAAGGACTAGAATCCACTTGTTTTCCTGAATGCTTTCTCCTTTCCTCAGACTTCAATATAAATATTCTGTACCCCTCCACTCAAAAACCTGTTTTCTCTTTCTTTTTAAAATACTATTTGATATCCTTTAAAGAAACACCCTAAATTATTAGTGACTGCTTTTATAAAACAGTTTTCTTACCTTAGATGTAATAAAGTTAAATTAAAACACTTCAAAAGGTAAAGGGATCATTGTGTTCAGTCCCGGGGCCAGAAGTTCATTCTTGATAACAAACATGAAGAAAGTCTGGGAAGGACTAAGCTGTTATAGTCTTCCAACTCCTCCTATACTCATACTTGTTCTCACCTGGAGGCTGTCCTTTGTAGAAACAATACCTTTTCCTCTCCCTGGAGACCAAAGAAACTTCTTGAAGAAACCAAGTAAGTGGGCTGGGCTGACCTCAGGGGCTATTTCAAGAAGAATGCCAAGAACTCACATCATGTAAGTCTCAGAGGGATTCTGTGCCTCTTGTCTTCAAAGCAAATTCCGACCCCCAGCCTCCACACTTTCCTGGGGTGATTCCAGAGGTAGCTTCATCTTCTTGCCCATTATGTGCTTCTGGGAGAAACATGTGTCTCCCCAATAAAGAGTAAGAATGGTTCGTGGGGATCCTGGAACTTTCTTCCATAGAGACAAGACCTTGGGTGAACCCATATCCCTGAATCCCTACACCTCTCAGACAGGATTCAAGCCTGGTTCCTTCTCTGAGCTATTTCAACCAAGAAAATCATTTGGCTATTTATCTTAATTTTTTTCAACAAGCAACTAAAAATAAGCAAGCAGACAAAAGACATAAAGCTGGTATAGCTCAAGATACATTTGAAATAGCCCCGATCCTAAAGATCAAGACCAACTATAATATTTACAAGACTCAGAGCAAAGGGAAGACTCAGGGTGAGTTGTATAAAAATTCTTAAGAATTTCAAGATGGCAATAAGAAAGCATTAAACAGAGTGTGGGGTCCTTATGAGCATGGGTTACTGTGCAGCTTTACAGGTCTCGTGCCAATGAAGCAAATCCCTGTAATCTAAGAAATGACAGAGACACACAAGCAGCCTCCTTATAAGGTAAGACAAGTGTCTGCATAAGTAATGTCCTATAGGCATGGAAGGCTAAAGGGACAATCAGGGTAAGATCTCCACAGTAGGAGGCCTTTGAACTGGACTTCAAATGAGTAAAGACACTTGGGTAGGTGGAGAGTGCAACTAAATGTATTTTTGACTGAGAAGCCGCAGAAGAAAACTCTGGTGGCGTGGCAACATTTGCTCTGATAGAGAATAGTCAGAAAGGCCCCAGGGGCTAGAGTGTAGGATGCCTCAGGTGATGTGGTAGGGATCAGCCTGTAAAGGTCACACAGTCAACTATTGGGTATTTCTGGGATGCAGAATTCCTCAACTGTTGGATTTTATCTTGAATTGACCTGTAAAGTTGCACAGTAACCATCAAATCCTTATCCCAAACTCAGATTCGGTAGAGCTGAGTAAGCTCAGGCAAACTCACCCAAAACCTCTTTTTACATGTTTTCCATAAAAGATACTAGATGCCTTATTTTATTATTAAAGTGTGGATAGAAACCAGAAAGATAATTTTTAAAATTGTCCTTATAAATTTTTTAAGTAGAATAATGACACGCTCACTTCAAAATTCCAGGAGGAAAAAAAAAACACAAAATTATCTGGTAAATGAATCAAAGAAGAAAGAAACCAGAAATAAGGGAAACTATCCGAAAACAGCTCATCGTACCTCAAGAGAGAAAAATGAAGTACTGGGCTAGAAAAACAAAGGGAATGGATAAAAGACACACTGCAGGGCCGTTTGTTTTAGTTACCTGTTTCATCCCTGTGACCAAAATGCCTGATGTGAACAAGTAGAGAAGGAAAAGTTATTTTGGCTCACAGTTTCAGAGGTCTCTGTCCATAGATGGCCAACCCCCTAGTTCTGGGAAAGAACTGAGGAGAACATTAAGGTGAAAGGGCACAGCCAGGAAAGCAGTTCTGGACATGGCAACAGAAAGCAGAGAGACAGCTCACACTCCAGGAACAAAATATAAATCCCAAAGGCACACCCCTAGGATCTACCTCCTCCAGCCACACCTAACCTGCCTACAGTTCGACCCAGTTAATCCACATCAGTAGATTAATCCATTCATTAGGTTACAACTCTCACAATCTAACCATTCCACCTGTGAACAATTCCTGCATTCTCTCACATGTGAGCCTTTGGGGGACATCTCATCTCTAAGCCTTCTTCCTTCAGAAAAGTAAAAGGGAATTGCCATAAATTGACCTATTCCTCAAAGAGTAAGGTAAAGTCAACAGTGGATTACAAATGTTTGGCAGCACAGGACCAGCACAGACCTGCACCATCCTGTTCTAGGCATGGGAGTGTCAGCAATGGCAAAGGGATTCAGCCCGTGGATGCCATGGTCAAGAAAGGGAGGACGCACCCTAAGTTGCCTTCTCCTCTGTGTATTTGTTGCAGTTAGTCTGCTGGGTTACTGGGACTTGACACATTAAATCCTTATCCCAAACCCAGATTTGGTAGAGCTGGGTAAGCTCAGGCAAACTCACCCAAAACCTCTTTTTACATGTTTTCCATAAAAGATACTAGATGCTTTATTTTATTATTAAAGTATGGATGGAAACCAGAAAGATAATTTTTTAAATTGTCCTTATAAAGCATCACGTTGTTTAGGAGAAATGCAAATATATATGAGAAATATTAAAATATTGTTTTTCTATACTAGTTCAAATTTAAGTTATTTGTGGCATAATAGAAGTAAAATAATTGGGGAGTGGGGAAGAGCCTGGTTTGAGTCAAGGGTCTGCAACTTACTATTGATCTAATTTCTGAGACTGTTTTTCATCACCTTGAAAATAAGCATTTTATTTTCTTTGAGAACTTTCCAAGACTCAAAAATTGGGCAAAAAATGAACAGACATACAACGAGTTTTGAGGGCTCCTAAGGATATCAGAAATCTAAGGTGTTATTAACAATACTACAGACCTCTGGGTTCTGTAACTTTTTATTGCAGTTTTAATTTACTTCCTCATTGCAAGCATGGTCTCAAGAAAATGTGAAATGGAATCATTTGAATTACTGTTGTGTGTATGTGTGTGGTGGTGGTCTTATTTTTGTTATTTAGTTGGGAGGGGACAAATTTATAGCAAATATTAACAGACATCATAGCAAGAGACTGCAGAATACAAGGAGTAAATAGGAAGGTTTGCAGACCCTTTGGTATGTAACCAAGAAAATATATCTCATGTACGTTGTGTCTGCGCATATGGGAAATGTTAAAATAAGTGAACCCAAAAAATACTTATAAATCACATTTCCTTTGCTTCCCTGCCCCCCAACAAAAAACACTCATAAATCACTCACTTTAGTACAAGTGTGGTTGTTACCTCCTACTTGGGCTTCTGATTGTGCAAACTGGCCGTGTTAAGTCCAACTGTTCTGACATAAAGAATTCAGGCAACTCATGCTCTGATGTCTTAAGTTCACTAAGTTTAAGTTTGTCCCTCTCTCAGGAGAGAGGAAAGGCTTTGAGGGCAGGGACTGAATTCCTGGTCATATTCTTAGCCCCTAGCTCTGTGCCTGACATACAGTTAGTGCTCAAGTGACAGCAGAGGACAAAGAAAAAGAATTCGCTTAAATATATATAGCCCAGTGTTCCCCATGTGGTTATTAACATAAGTAGATCTTTTTATTACTCTGATGAATATTTTCCTAAATAAAACAAAGATTAAGGCATCCTTTTAGGTGTTTTATAAAACAATTTTATCCCAGGTACTATTTCAAACAATTATAGGGAGTATTAAATGAGTTTACACAAGAGGTTAGCATTTCAGTGATACATTCTCGAAAAGCTTACTATTATTCATTCATGTACAAGAGGTAGGGTGTGTGTGTGTGTGTGTGTGTGAGAGAGAGAGAGAGAGAGAGAGAGAGAGAGAGAGACCCTGTGTTCTGAAGTCGAAATGTTTGGATTTTTATCTTGTTTCAGCTATGACTGATATGTGACCCTGGGTATGTAAAAGTTTCTTCTTGTCTTGGTTACTTTATAACAGGGAAATACTATTCCTCTCCTTATAACATTGACGTGAAACTCAGATGAGTTGCTATGTGTGAAAACAATACAGGAAAATGGAACACATGCACAGTGGTGAGGACACATGTAAACACTAGAAAATAAGGAAAACTCAGGGGAAAAAAATGTCAGTAATCTGCTATGTACAATTCTCTAGGCTCACTGCTAATCTGGAAATAGAAGCAAGATTCAGTACCAACCCTCATGGAGTTTAGATTCTAGGCAGAATGGATATGAGTATAAAGCTGTTGGGAGAATAATGGATAACACGGATAGATAGACTTTCTCCGTATTGCTTTCCTAGAGCCCTGGACCAGTACATAATTGAGAGAAAAGATATTTATATAACAGTCAAGTAAATGCACTGTCTCAAATGTCTGCTAACTCTTTTGCTAATGGATAGTACATGGATATTCAATAAAAATAACAACAACCTGACCATGTTGAAAATTTTTTACTTTATCTCATTAATTCTTATAACAAAATTGCAAAATCAGTGTGGTTACTTCCACTTCACTAACTAAAGCTCAGAAAAGATTGTCCAGTAATTGCCCAAGGGCGAAATCCACTGTGACCAGACCTAACTGCTTTACTAAATAACCACCCCAATCACAAACAGAAATTGATTTCCATGCATATATGAGTTTATCGGGATGAATCCAACTATTATGCATAACTATAAAGCTCCAATTTTAAAAATAAATAAATACACCCTTCCAAAGGAATGTGAAAAGTCACCAACACAACAGAAGTTACTTCTTATGAAACTAATAATACTGAGTTGGCGAATAGGAAGGCAGAGACTCTGGCTGTCAAAATGAATATTCGGGCAAAATAGAGGAGAAAGTGGGAGGAAAAGAGTACAGGAGAGGACTACCAGGCCAGGCCTGCATACTCATCACTTTTGAGAAGTTTCCATAATCCAGAATTCAACCACTTGGCCACACTTAACTCCAGGGAGAAATGGGACATGTAGTGCCTGGCCCAGCAGCCACTTCCCAGTTGTAAATCCTACACCATCCAATGAAGAACATCAACAGTTGTGTATCTATATTCAGCCTCCATTACACACAAAAAATGAGTGCAAGTCCATGCCCACGCTTCAGGCACTAATGAAGTATAATAAAGTATAAGAGCTGCTGATGGTCCCAGCGCTGTCCCTTAGTGCTGTGCATAATTAAAATCATTTCATCCTCCAAACAATTTCCATTAAGAGGTAGACCAGGAGGATGAAACAGCTCATTTCCTTCAGTTCTGTGATACAGTATGCATTTGCCTAGGGCTGCAAGAACCAGTAAATGATGTTGACCTTTTTCCCAGACTTCCCAGCCCCTGGGCAAACTTAAAGGCAAGTTCTGACCATCATGAAAGAATGTCTTCTACCAGCTATCCCAGGAGCAGAATGGAGCTGTCTCCCCCAGGACTCCACAAAAAGCTCAAGACATCCTATGGACTGTTATTTTGGCCTATTCAATACCATTACTAGATCATCTCACTTCCCAGTTAGCCCTTACTGTGGCTTAACCAAGAATCCCACAACAGAACACCACACAGAGAGAAAAACATTTTGGTTCATACACAAAGATTTAATGTATTTGCAGCTTTGGGAACACAACCTTCATCCTAAAAAGTTTACCCTTGAATGATGACATTTGTCAGAAGAAAGCAGCTATAATCTATTCATATATTTCTTTGAAGTTGTACACTAAAATTGCATTTACTGAACATAGATTTAAAAAACTATTTTCAAAGTAACCACAAACCAATTTTTCTTTTTTTACAGTAGGGTCTTATATCAGGGTAAACTTCACAGTGGTTGCTGCATTTGATTTCATAGCATTGTGTTTATAAACCCGGGGTTGGAGCTAGACTTAAGTGCCAACTATGTCACTTTCTTTAGCTGTGTGACTAGTGCTAGGGTACTTAATACTTTAAGATCAGTTACTTCACAATTTGTAAAATGATGTCAAGTCCAAGGATTTATTATCATGCAGTTGTGAAGATGAGACTAAATTATCTCAAGTTATCATTCAGCACAATGCTTATTTTGTGATAAATATTCAAAAGATTGTACAAGATAATTGGTATTTAATTTTCTCATTTGTTTTCTTATATCTATAGCCCCTTTCCAATGATCAGCAGAATTTTCCTCTTTCCTAACATCCTGAGCGCATGACTTAACACAGTACCTGGTAAACCTGTGTGTAGAATTTGGCTTCTTGTCCTGTATCAGATGGGAGTCTCGTGGCTCTAGAATGTATGGCCTCTCAACTGGACTTATGCTGCTTACATAGTATGTAATTAGTGAAAATGCTGATTTTCATCTCCATAATATTTAAATAAGTAAATAAGACTTTATAGTAAAGATATGAAAAACTCAGTTCTGGGACCAGACAGAAGCGTATTAAGAGTCTCAGATTTCCCTATCCCTTTCTGTGACCTTGGGAGATTCCTTGAACTTCACTACTCCTCAACTTCCTTACCTCTAAATGGTTTGCATAATAATAATAACATCCTTATAAAATAACTAGGAGGACTAAGGCTGATGTCACATTGTGCCAAACATTTTATAAATATACTAACTTCAGTGAGTATAGAAATCTTTTAACCCTTGCAATGAATTCTCACTTTTTGTTTAAATATAAACACGATAAATATAAACATAAAATGGTACAGTCAATGTGGAAAGCTAAATATGGGATTACTACATGACCTAGTAATCCCAGTCTTAGGTATAGACTCAAAAAATAAAAACATGTCTACACAAAAATTTGTACACAGTATTTATAGCAATGACGTTCATAATATCCAAAATGTAAAACATTCCAAATAGCCAGCAAGTGATGAATGGATAAACATCATCAAATGCTATTAATCCATAAAAACAAATGCAATACTAATACTTCATATGATATAGATGAATCTCAAAAACTTTATTCTAAGTGAAAGTCGTCAGACACCAAAGACTATGCATTGTATGATGCCACTTGTGTGGACTATCCAGAGTAGGCAAGTCAATAGACACAAAGAGTAGATCAGTGGTTGCGAGGGAAGAGGAGATGAGGAGCTAATTGATACAGGGGTTATTTGGGGGATAATAAGATTAGACTGTGGTGGTGGCTATCTAACTCTGTAAACATACTAAAAACCACTGGCTGGTGCACATAGGTAAAGTTTATGGTACATAAATTGTATCTTAATAAAGCTATTTACAAAGAATATATGTAATGGTAACTATACATCCCAGAGATTCTTAGATAGGATGTCCAAGAGCTACCATATTGTTTTGTATACTATACACATTCAAGAAAATAGCCATTGGATGAAGAACAAAACAGAACCCCAATTTTTCCTCAGAATTTTCCTGCTTCTCACATACATAGAGCCTTATCCTCTAAAAACTTAAGTTGAATTAAGTGCCAAAATAAACCTAAAGAAGATGAATATGGAGAATTTTTATTCCTACATCTATGTATTGGTGTGGGAACTAGACTCAATGCTGCCTGGTTCTTCAAGCTAAAGGATGGTAGTTTTCTACCCATAAATATGTTATTTCATAAGGTTTGAAGATTAGAACTTTGTTCACACCAGATTACCAGACTAAAAGATTTTAATGAGTTATTCAGTCACAAACTCCATTGTTTGATTTAGTTTTTCTACTGCATTTATGGTTTGTTCAAGAAAAGTAACTGAGTTTATCCATTCAATAAGTGTATAAATCACTTATTCTGTGCCAAGAACTAGTCCCGGTGTTAGATCTGGTTAAATTATTGGTCAGTTGACAACAAGAGAAACATCTCATTTCCTCAAGATGACCCAGGAGTGTCATGAAGATCAAATAGGGACACCGATTTAATTAAATCAAGGTCTGATCATCCATCTGGATGAAGTGAGGAGAATCCTGTGGTTCCCTCAACACAGCCTGAGATTTTTAAACAAATAATGGCGACACTTTACTGTCCACTGAGAAACCACTTCTTATTACTCTGATCCTTGATTTTCTATATATACTAGAGCATTATTGATCCGAAGAGAATGCAGAAAGGAATGTATTTTCAAAAATAACATGATTTTTTCACAAAACAAATGGCCACTAAAGTATTCAACACAATAAAGAGGAGCGGCAGGACCCACTGAACCACCAAACTCTCATCCTTCACCCTCCTCTGGGCTCTAAGCTTTACCTTGGCCATTCCCTTCAGCCTTCAACTGGCTTCAATTACCACTAGCTTTAGCTTCAACAAACAACAGAGTATTGAAAACTCAATTTTCCATTCTTCAAAGTGCATTGCTAGAAAAAGTGAAATGCAAGGCAACAAAGAGCATTTAATCATTAGGATCTTGCCCCTTGCTGTGGTGAAACCACACGGCTTGGCCCCCTTCCAAGGCTAGAATTAATGAATGAGCAAGATTCTCCAGGAAAGCCTTTAGCTGCAGTCTGCTTAGCCTGGCCAGCCTGCCCCTTTATTGCTCTTGGCATGCCCGCCTCTGTTGCTAATGGATCACCTCCCCTGGGGAGCATGCACAGAGAAAAAGGTGAGGCCTTATGAATTCATGTTTCCATTTCTTTTCTTCTCTTTAAGAACAGGAGAGTTAATTATTGCTGAAACAGAAAAGTCTGGACTCTTAAGACTGAGACAGCAATCACTCTGTTTGTCTTCCACCATTTCTCACCTCCAGAGAATTTGGCACTTGATGGTGGCTATGGTCCTGGACTATAGTATCTCAGACGCTAAATCCTCCCGGATCTTGGACTTCAGGGACCCTCCTAGATCAGCATCCTGGATACCTCTCCCTCTCTTCATCTATCTTTAAAACATCATTGCTCCAATCCCAGCAAGGGCAGTGCTGGGCTACGGTCCTAGGAGTTGGAGTTGTCAGACAAGCACAGTTAACAGCTGTTTGGCTTTGATCCTGGGCATCCTTTCCTGATTGCTCTTCTCTCTCAGGTTCCTATAACGCAGAACAAGCCCAACACCGCACTGGGATTTGTTGTGGTGTGCTGCCCACTCAACATCCTATCCTCCTATGTGAATGTCGCCCCTGTTTACCTTTGGGGGATTCTCTCTTCCCTCTCCAGACACAGTCTTGCAGCTGTCATTGAATCACCCTACCCACCTCTAGCCAAAGAGCAAGCACAAGACAAGCGAGGGTCACAAATGTTCTCCCCCCACAAATTTTAATCTTCAGCAACATGACTTTTTAAAATTGAACACAGATTTTATTTCTTGGGGCAGGGGAGTGTTTAGGGAAAGATATTTTATCAGTTCCTTCTACAAAAATTCCACTTACCCAGTTCCCCCTGCCTCCAACACACCACAGCTGTTGCAGCCCATTCTTCACCCCTCCCTCCTATTCCATGAGCAACTCCATATCCTTCCAATAAATTCCCTCTTTGCATAAGTTAACCGGAGTCAGTTTCTGTTACTTGAAACCAAGCAGCTGCATAATAAGTTCAATTTTTCTCAGTTTAATAAAGCCAACTCCAGGATGTAACTAAGAATCTGGTCTCCAAAGATGAGCTATGTTTCTGATTCTTGAAGGCATTTTAATAAATGCACCTATGTATCTTTGATTAGTTTAGCACTTTACAGCCTCTGAAGTATAGGAAAGAGAGAGATATAGAAACAAAATCAATTTCATGTGAGACCAAAAAAAAAACATAAATAACTATTGCTTTTAGAAATTATTAACTGAAACACAGGAAAAAAAAAAAAACTGAGGCAAATTACCCAAAAAGTAACAAGAGTTGCAAAAGACTCAGATTTTCTGGTTCCCAGTCCAACATCTTTCCAATAAGGAGAACACAAAATTGGGGAAAAATTGGGAGTTCATAACCAACTTGAATCTAATGTATGAAATATGATATGTCAAGAGCTTTATAATGTTTTTAACAACCAATAAAAAAAATTTAAAAAAAAAAAAAAAAGGAGAACACAAAAGAGTACTAATGGGGCATCATAGACATATTATCTCATTTAGTTCTTTTTAAAACACTCTAGGCCTATTTTACCCTGTTCATTACTGAGAATGTTAAGTGAACTGTCCTGGTCTTCAGCTAGCAAATTAGAAAAGTGATGCAAGACAAGACCACATGGTTCTGACAGCAGAGTCTGCATTTTCTGCCCTACATCATATTGACCCTCCACACAGCAGGGAAACAATTCCTTAATAGATTTAAATCAGAATAAATTTTCCAGTGAATGTTATGCAATCCTTGGTTTAACCAGGAGGGGCCATGGTACAGAAAGGGGCGGATCCTACCACTAAACATCATCAGAATTAATCAAGGGGAGGTGAAACTGCCTCATGTTAAAAAATGAAATAATAAACCAAGAAGAATGCAGTATAGTCAAGATTATTCTGAGCTCAGGATAAAGCAGAAAAAGAATGATGTATCTTAAAAGAAATCTATTTACTTGTTTGTATGGGAAAGGGAGTGTTTTAATTAATTAATTTATTTATTTGATATTTTTATTTCCTAAATTTTCTTTTATTCTATTAGAGCATCATAATTATACACAGTGGTTCCTAGCAAACCTGTGCATACACAGATTTGATTTCAGTTTATTTCTCCCTTGCCCCTCCCCACTTCCCTCTCGCGTGGTCTTCCCTTCACTCATTTATTTATTTATGATTAGTTCTCTCTACTTATACACAAAGGTGAAATTATCTATGGTGTATTATATATGTGCATAACATGAGTTTTAAAAGTGCATTCTGCATTTCCTCCCCTTTCCCATCCCTCGCCTCTCCCTGTTGATCTCTCTCTTCTACTCTACAGATCTTTACTATATCTTTATGACGTCTGATCCTTCCCCCTTCCTTCATTTATTTTGCTCTAATTTCTAGATATGAGAAAAAACAATCAACCCTTGATTTAAAAGGAATTTACATATTTAATGTTTAGCAATTAAATACGTCTGTGGAAAAAGCACCATAAATTATATTAATTAATTTTGGGGACTAGTAATTGAATCCAGCAGTGCTTTACCTACAGCCCATTTTTTTAAAAAAATTTTATTTTGAGACAGGGTCTCACTAAGTTGCTCAGGGCCTAGCTAAATTGCTGAGGCTGGCCTCAAAATTGCAATCCTCCTGCCACAGCCTCCCAAGTCACTAGGATTATAGATATGCACCAGACCCACTAAAAGTACCATAAATTAAATTCAAAGACAAAATATTTTAAAAATACATTACACAAGACCAATCATATTAATATAGAACTGTTTTTTTTCTAAAGCCAAAATATTTTTTAAAAAATTTGTACACATAAACGTACACTGGGTGGAAAGCTGAGGCTGTAGCTCAGAGTTCTTGAAAGTATGAGACCCTGGATTCAATCCCCAGTACCATTAAAAAAAAAGAAGCAATAATAATGATCAATAAACTTACAGAAAATGTGAGCTGCATATGGGGAGAATGTGTCTAAAAAATATTACATTCAGTAATAATAAAAGAAATTTAAAGGAAAGAAATTTGGGGTTTCCATTTTTCACTCACCACATTGACAAAAGTTTTTATTAATAACAACAGATGCTATCAAGAATTCAGGGACAGTGTAAATGAGTACAATTTCTTTAGAAAAACACTTTCAAAACATAATAACTTTTACTCTTCTGACAAAGGATTAACATCTAGAATATATAAAGAACTCAAGAAACTTGACACCAACAAATCAAATAACCCAATTAATACATGGGCAAATGAATCAAACAGACGCTTCTCAAAACAAGAAATACAAATGGCCAACAAATGCATAAAAAAGAAAAGTATTCAACATCATTCACAATTAGGGAAATGAGAATCACAATGGCAGTCATCAAAGACATAAGTAATAATAAATGCTGGAGAGGATGTGGAGAAAAAGGAACAATTTCACACTGTTGGTAGGACTATAAATTAGTAAGACCACTATGGAAAGCAGAATGGAGGTTCCTCAAAAGATCAGCTACACCACTTCCTGGTATTTAACCTGAAAAATTAAAGTCATCTTACTTCAATGATCTATGCATACCCATGTTTGTAGCAGGACAATTCACAATAGTCAAACTATGGAATCAGCCCTGGTGTCCGTCCACAGATGAATGGATAAAGAAAATGTGATATAAATACACAATGGACTTTTATTCAGCCATAAAGAAAAATGAAACTATAGCATTTGCAGTGAAATGTGTGGAACCAGAGAAAGTCCTGTTAAGGGAAATAAGACAAACTCAGAAGGTCAAGGGTTATATATTTTCTCTCAGATGGAAGCTAGAGAAGAAAAAGGAAAAGAAAGATGGGGTGGATTTCCCAAAAATTAAAGGGAGATCAGTAAAGGAAAGGGTCCAAAGAAGGAGTGGAAGGAGGGAGGGCTGGGGAGTGATATGGCCAAATTATATTGCTACATTGTGTGCATGTACACATACATAAAAATTCACCCTTATGCATAACTATAACTACCCATAAAAATGTGGAAAATATAATAGCTAGCAAATGCTTTAAACAAAGTCCATACGATTTATCTCAATGGGAAAGAATTTTTTAAATGCATTACTTTTTATCACATAATATTATGAAGTTATTGGGTGACAGGATGATTTTCATCATCTTCTTTTATACCTGCCTATATTTTCCAAAACCTTATGGTAATTATGTACAAGAAAGTGTGTGTGTAGTGTGTACATTCAGTATATATACATATACATATATATATATATATATATATATATATATATATATATATATATATACACATACATACACATACATGCAAGAATATAAAAGTGTAAGCATGGAGTTGTGTGTGCGTATAAATATAAACATATTTACACACACATAAGTAACATATTGTAATGCATTCACATTTAAGTTTTTATGTGCACGTGTATGTTAATTGAAAAGTTTGAGCTCGATGTGATAAACACAAGAAATAATCTTCTCATCCCACTGGGTCCAGTCTCCCTTCTCAGTCCCTTTCTGGACTGATGCTCGGAAGCCACACAGCCTTTCTAGAACAGCATCTCTGGGCTCCAGGCTCGTGCCAGCTCCCGCTCTGCGAACTGGGTCTGTGTTCTCTCTCTAAGGCTGCGGAGGGACGAGCAAGGTCGCCTTCCTCCTTGGGGACCCAAACAGGACAGTAAAAGAGCTGGGAGACGTGGGCTCCAAATCTGTCTCTACCAGCGCCAGGCGATGGCGGTGCCCGCTGCGCCCCGGGGTAGGCTCCTGAGTCTGGCGCGCCGCCTTGCGGGTCTCAGGCTGCAAGATCCCGCAGCGCCTCAGCGGATCCCAAGTCCTGTCCCCTCCCACCACTCTGGGAAAAGAGCTCTGGACCTTATCCCACATGAGAAGAGTTAGAATAAAGAGAATGCGACCTACATTTCTTTCCATTCCTAGGGTTGTGAACCACTGTCATCTCTTTCCTAGCCGCCACAAACCTGCCTTCACTCCCCAATCCATTCACCACCCTGAGGCCAGGGCACTCTTATAAAGCTCAGACAATCGTGTAAAGGCTTCCCCACGATTTCCCACCCTAGGATGAGCTCCAAACAGACTATCAAATATGAGATTGGCATCTGGCCTCTGCTTACTGATTCCTCCTCTCCTATCCCAGGGGTGCTAAACGGTTGTCGCCTCCAAGGAGCCTGCGTGGGTGGGTGGGTGTGCGTGCCCGGCAAGTACTCTACCATTTAGCTACATCTCCAGCCCTGAGGATGCAGGAAGGTGCTTCCTCTTCCAGGCAAACCCCCACACTCCTCAGTAGGATCACATCTCCACCTAATTAATGCCCCAAACATTCTTCCTGTTTCATGTCAAACACATGCCCTTCAGGAGGGTCCCCAAGACAAGGCAAGTTCTCCACCTGCCTTAACATCAATTATCAGGTGCTCACTGTAATCAGTGATTTGATTTCTGTGCACTATAGTAGGCTGTCTGTCATTGAGAATTGGGTTGTATCTATCATACATGCCCAGGTTTATATTCTTTGGACTTGGTATGGCAGTCTACTCCCAAAAAGCAAAGCACTTAACCATAATACATAAATTCAGACTGAGATAACTTAAGAGCATCTGTTGGGCTCCTCTGTCAAGCATAGATGGTACCTGTAGTAATGGAAGCATTTAATGCCAGGAATGTTTTCAAATGAGTGGGCGTAGCTTCAGGGTGGGGCAGTCTCCCAGGGAGAGCATTTAAGATCACACTAGGCCTAAAGAGGATGGGAAGGATCCATTAGGATGTAGCCAGAGACAGCGCCTGGTGCATGGACAGGGATGACTGGCCAGAAGTAAGCCTGGCATGAATTGGCAGTTCAGGAGGAAGTCAGGGAAATAAACCTCTCTCCTGCTCACTGGTTCTCCTGCTGGAGTCTTCCACTGCCTGAACCAATCCAAAGCCAGACAGCAAGGGCATGCAATGATGTGGATTTCTATAAACCAGACTTTCTGAGTGCAGGGCAGGGTGGAGAAGAAGGGAAAGCAGTACAGCATCAACAGAGCCATGTTTCACTTCTAGATTTCTTTGTACCCTGCTCAGTGCCCAGTAAATAATATGCCATAAACATTTATGAAAGTGATTAACAAAACTGAGTTGAACAAAACAGAACTGAACTGGATTGCTTTGAACTGGATGGAACCAACAAGTCTACTGAATAGTTTCCAATTCAGGGGTTAGCTCAGCTTCCAGTTTGTAATAATGGACTACATCCCTGATTTATGGTACACTCTCCCTAAGCCAGAGGATTAGTAGCATTTAGAAGGCACAGTGTCCTGTGCTCCAAGCAATTCCTGTGAAGGCTTCAATTTACTGTTGGCACGACCTTTTATATAACTTGATATTTCATCTTGAATTACTGGGTCTCACTCCCCCTTAAGGTTTTAGGGCATAATTTAGGCAAATAAATATTGTTTATATTTGGGGATTCAAATCCAAGGAGGGGGTTAATGATGCTGGTTTATACACATGCATTAAAAAAGAAAAAATGTGCAACTTTTATTTGGGATTTCTTCACAAATTTAGCAGCAGCAACTGTAAAGGCCTCCAGATGCTGGTCTCGGCTTGCACAGGGCAGCCTTGTGATCATCTGGAGAGCAATTCACCTTGCACAGCTTGTCAGGGCACAGAACATCTGAACAGCAGCTACTGATGGGGCAGGTGGCATGCCAAAGGCAAGTCACTGGCATCTGCTAGGAGACAGAGAGTCCTGGAGTAAGAGAAATTACTCAGGTTGAGCCATGGTGACTCTAAAACTGTGCAAAATCAGTCATTTTAGTGGGAAAAAATCCCAAATCTTTAATTTTAAATAACAACTAGATGATTAGATTGCCCTCTGCTTAACCAGGCTTGTTATTTTAGCATAGGCCCTATCTTAAGTACCACTTAAAACTGGAAATTAAACTTGAACACAATGCACACAGATGGTATAGAGGATCTAATATGATCCAGTACTGGGGATAAGACTCAAATCATCTGCTGGAGAAGAACTACCCCTTGTCAGACTTTTGATATAATAATGACTTAATCCACAGTTAAAAAACATTCCATGTAAATAAATCATGCCATAACAGGATTATAGTGGCTATACAAATGCTAAAAAAAAAAAAAATACCTGCCTTGATGTCCAAGGTCCTATGAAGCTGAACTGATAAGACAAAACAAACAATGCAAAACCACCACAGAGTTAGTATTTTATATAGTCAACTATAAAATGTCCTGTTGGTCTGCTCAGTTGTGTTACATATAAAAACAAAAAGACAAGAATTTCATCATTTACTAAAAATTAACTTTATCCATTCCAACAGAAAAAAAAAATTTGTTTTAAATAGCATAAAGTGTGGGAGAGATTTGAAAGTGATAGAGAGACTCTCTAAACTAGAAATATAGTTTCTTACTTTGGGCAAAGCTACTCAAAAGTTATGAACCCCATAAAGTCCTGAGGGTAATACTGGAACCCAGAGAACAAAGGCAATATGTAAGAACCAACTTGAAAGAAAGTCAGGGAGTATACTGTTCATGTCAAGAAGGTGAAGACTCACTGGAGGACCTCATGAACCCCACTGAAGCCCCCTCCCCCAAAACCTCCACTGAACACCTACCTCAACAGAAAGCACTGCTGAGTAAGACCCTCCCTCTTCAACCTGTCCTCTCCTCCTTGAGCCAACGCACTGGAGGAGAAAGAAGGGAACCTGAGAAGCAGTGTAGTTAGAATGGTGACAGTAGCATGCCATGAACTATAGAGCTGTCTGAGCCTGAGGCAAGGGAAGCCTTTGATTGGAATGTAGGGCTCAAGTTTGGACTTGAACCACACTAGATTTTCCAGTACCTGAAATGAAACTTATAGTTTTCTCTGCAAAGTGACTCAGAAGCCACAGACTTTTCCTAAAATGTTATCATGGAACAAGGATGAGAGAGCAGATAGATTAGAGGAGGAAGCAGGTAGCAAAAAATAATGTCATCATTTTCTCTTTGTAACCAATTAATACAATTGACAAAATCCAACCATAATGCCAACCAATATACTTCAGCAGACTCGGGTGGGCTAAGTACCTCCCTTGCCAGGGATAGAAGTTTCTCTAGTCAGTCAGTCTGAGTCACACACTCACTTATGAATTGAGGCCACAAGACCAAAGGTCCCACTGGTCCTAACACAGTCAAGTAGAGGAGCAAGGAGCATTTCCCAGATGAGGGGATGCTGAGAATGACAAAGAATACATGTGACAGTACCAGTTAGAAGCTTTCCACATCAACCAACACTTATTTTCTGCTCTCAGTTATCATTAATAATCTCCTTCTGCCTTTTTAATTAATCTTCTTTATAAACTTTTTTTCCCTTGAATAGTAGGATCGATTCATGGGATCAAGGATCAGGACATCAGGGAGGCAAGTAGAAATGGAGGGGGTGTTAGAATAGTGAGCCTCAAGATTCCTGACTCTTTGAGAAATGTGTTCTACTTGGGGAAAATTGCTTCATATCTCCAAGCCTTAAAACACCTAAAAATCTTAGAAAAAAATAAATTAAAAAATGGAAAAAATATAGTCAGCCAACAACTACTTGAGTGATCTCAAAACAACTTAATCCTTCCAAGTATCAGACTCTAAAAACTCCTACAAAGTAATAAGGGAAAAAAGTCAACGGCCACATGAGTGACTGCAATGCTTATATAAATATTTGGTTTTACTTAGAGGAATAAATGTATAATCCATACTAACAGGTACTCATTGGATTTTAAATATGAAATCAAGGAACATAAAACTCACCTGACTTTGTAAAACAAACAATAAGGATGTCTACCTCTTTGCATAATAAATTGCCCTGGGCAAAGTTATAAATAAAAGGTAAATAAAGAAGAGTATGAAGAGAGACGAAAACAGAAGGCGAAGTTTCCAAGAAAAGGGCAGAGGCGAGACAAGCCCAAATAAAAAAGCCAAACTCAGAAAAACACAACAGGGTCACAGAAACAAGCTGGAGAAATTCTGCGGGGGAATGATTTCTATGGAATAGGAGTACCATCTGGTGGACTGTGCAGGTACTGCATCTGAGAGCTTCTGGCTGCTGTATTCCATTTTCTTATCTATCCACTGACTGCATTGATATTACTTTCCTTTTATTTTTCCAGGTAATCCACTGAAATTAAGTCAAGAGAGAGGCCCACCATATAGACTGAAGGTTCCCCGACTCTTCTTAGAAGAAACAATAGCTCACAGAACACCTTCCACACATTAAATATATTCACAATTAATCTAAAGACAGTGAAATTGTCTGTTTTCTTAATATTAAATTCCCTGTGGCTTGTTTCTGTCTCATTTACCTCAATTATTTCACTTATTAATCCAACTATGAATATTTATTGAGCATATGCTATGTGCTCCAGATAGCAAATTGGGTTCTGGGAACACAGAAGTGAATAACACAAAGGATCGGGCCCTAATGGAACTTTTGCCAAGAAATAAGCAGCTGAATACAAAGTGCCAAATGATATTAGATGCTACCATACTTAAAAAGCACTGTTACAAACAGGAAGTGTGGGAGTGAAGGGGCACTGCTATTTTATAAAGGGTGAATAATGGAAGAATGGAGCAAAGACAAGAAATAAGGAAAGGTGGGAGTCATGTGGCTACTGGGGGTGGGGGCAGAACCAAAGACCATGGTAAGCACAGTGAAAGGCTCTGAACACAGACACACCTGAGGAAGAATCCCAGCTCTGCCATTTACCAGCTCTGCTACTTGAGCACTGTGAACTTCCATTTCTGCATGTACATAAATGGAGAAATAATAATAATGCTTTCTCCAATGTTATAAAGGTTAACTGCATATAAAGTGCTTGTGAAGAGCCAGGACATGACAAGTACACAGTAAACATTAGCCAACATCTGTGACAGTTTCATCACATGAATTTAAAGACAGGTATTTGAAAATGCCTTCTTGATTTTAACATTTTTGGGGACTTTTAAATAGTAATAGCTAATATTTATTGAGTGCTTATTCCATACACCTTATATTAAATCCTCACAGTATGTCAAAAGTGGTAGTATTTCCATCTTACAGATGAGAAAACTGATAACCAAAGAAATTAAGTATCTTGCCCATGTCACCCAGCTAAGTCTGAGCCAGAATTCAGACCCAGGCAGTCTGGCTGCAGAATCTGTGCTCTTTGCACAAAACTAGCCTTCCACAAGCTATTCATGCAAGACAAGCGTCTACAGGCAAAACTTGAACTTAACTTCTCAGTGCTTCCCACTCCAAGTAACTCTCATTTATAATTACTTGCTTACTTTATAATTATGTAATTATTTAATCATGCTGTTTCAAACTTGGCAATTATGTAAAAACTGCACCTGTATGGTGTCAAAACAAGCAGTTAGTGCAAAGACTTCAAAACACCCAGTCTAGTTGCTTTTCAAAGTATGCATAGTAATCCACTCAGGAATTGTGAAATCAACTTAGTCAATTGTAACTGCTTGTTTTTAAAAAATGCAACGGTTAAAATGTAAAACACACAGTCACATAAGGTAAAGACAAGATTTTTAGGCAAACCTTTATGTAAGTTTATATATACATGTAAGTATTTGTGTATATTATCTGCAGGGATGCAAAATATGTTTGTGATATAAAAGTGTTTTTTTAATAGTGGGTCATGACACAAATATCTTGAAAGATACTAATGTAGGTGATAACCTTTGATCCACTACCAAAAGAAAAAAAAACTATTGGCTGCCTATTTATGCCTTTTTCTTTCCTATCTGTGATGTTCAAATTGTACATATATGTCAGCAGGTAATCATTGAAGTGGAATTTCCATTCTTTGCTTATTCTTTGCTAACAGACAAAGATTTTACTTACCTGTCACAGCAAATCTGGACAAGAGTAAAATATTTACTCTTTTAGTGGTTATGATTATCCAGTAAAAGAGTAAACCCCAAAACAAAGAACTGTTGAATATTTTTTCTTTCCTTGAGGAAACAAGTTATTTTAGCATCAGACACATTTTATTTCATTTTATTATTATGAAATTTGGTGGGGGGGAGAGTCAATCATAGGCCTTAAAGAGAGAAAGTAGAGTTTCAACCAGTAGGAAAATTTATAGACCATATGTTCAGCCATCCTTGGGCATTTTTCAAAGTTGAAAATGCCAGGCATTTATATGGTTTATTTGTAAAGCACTAACAATAATTGGAACATTATGGTCTGATTATTTTCTAAAGTAATTTATTTAAGCAATTCAAGTGGTTGGAACTTAAAGGTGCAAAAAATATCACATGACTCCAATAAAATTTTATTACTGTTTTTGGGCTTACATCATTTAGAAAAGCCTATTAAAAGAAAAAATAGCTCCTTCTCTTATAACAAAAACGTTTAGTCTTAGGTCTTACTTTCATGGACATGATACATGGCAAAAATGTTTTGATAACTTGAGAATTTTCTGTATAAAATATGATGCCTGAAAAAAGTGCCCAAATTTTGCCACCTCTTCACCAACCATCTCTGTGACAGATTACATTCATCCTCCTTTCCTACTGAGCTCAGACACAGCTCAGCATCCTCTTGAACACTGCTACCTGGCCAACCACTACCAAAGGAATGGAGGCAACATGAGGTTAAATGTGCTTCTTATAACCAACCATTGCCATGTCTAAAAATAACATTTTGGTATTCAAATTCTATATCTCAGACTGTCCCCGACACTGGGATAATGCCATCTAATGTGCTTGGTTTTAAAGTATGGGGTAAAAGGTCATAATATATCGTATAAAAACAGAATGAGTAGCATCCCTGACACAAAAAGGGTCATGTTTAATATAACCAAACAATGGGACATCTAGTTAGCTCTCTTCTCAAGTACTTTACCTCACTGAACAGACAGTAATGTGAGCTTTTTGTCTAATCAATACATCTTAGTAGTTTGTTTAGATCTAAGCAAAATAGGCACTATAGACAGGGACATTTCCAGTCTAAGCTGCATCTCAAAAAGGAAAGAAAGGATTTCTTTCATCAGATTTGAATTTAAAGAATGTGGACTAGAACAAACAGGAAAAAATTTTGGTTACTTATGCACAATAATGTATTACTGAATTAATTTATGTTTCATTAGGTGAAACTATGGCATTGCCAAGCCACCACATTCATGTTTTGTCACTTAGAGAGTACTTAATGGCTTGTTTTTCTTGGGGCGGGGGGGGGGGGGGGGGATCACGGGGCCAATAGTGCTTTGTTAGTCTACTGTACTTGACAACTCCAGGGGGCTCTATTCCCACCCTGGGGAAGGTGAGGGGCTCCCCTACGGGTTACAGTTACATCTATCGTTCTCTGTGATACTTTACTGTCAGTCACACATAAATATTCTTTTTCCAGAAAAAAAAAAAATAGGCTCAAAGTCAGACATTTAGGTGAAGAAATGAATGGGGGAAGTGCAGGCTGTTTTCCCTAAGACAAAAGAAGGGTGATTTGGAAGAAGGAAGATTCTACTAGTGGACAACCTCTGCCTCCAGCACTCCAAAACGCCATGCCCCTCACAGGGCAGCTCAAGGTGATACAGCGAGGATTATCAAGAGCCATGTCCAGAGGTTATCTGAACTGTGGAAGAACTCACCTGGAAGAGCCTTCATGATCCCAGACAGGTATAAACACAAAAAGGCCTTTTCAAGTTGCATACACTTATAAGAACCCCTAGAGTATTTTCCTAATCTTAAAGTTGAAAAAGGCCTCCCCAAATCCTGAGATTTGGTTTCCTATCCACGAGGTTGGTCCACAGAAGTGGGGTTGCTTGAATTAATTATATTTTATTTAGAGAAATAGTGATCAAGATCATTTCATACCCTGTTACAGAGTAAAGTCTACACTGTTAGGCAACATTTAGAGACCAACTCTGAATTCCTGAATTCTCATCATGTTGCCTAGAACTTCACAGACTCACTCTATAGATTGGCATGGACCATTTATTTCTCATTGAACTAATTTTTAAAGGGCAACTGGATGTGCAAAGACCAATATCCAATACAGACCCCACTACAGAAATGGCAGGCCCACTGTGTAAAACTGCCAATCCTCTGTATAGAGAAAAGCCCTTTCTTTTTTCTTTTTTTTATTGGTTGTTCAAAACATTACAAAGCTCTTGACATATCATATTCCATACATTAGATTCAAGTTGGTTATGAACTCCCAATTTTACCCCAAATACAGATTGCAGAATCACATCGGTTACACATCCACATTTTTACATAATGCCCTATTAGTAACTGTTGTATTCTGCTACCTTTCCTATCCTCTACTATCCCCCCTCCCCTCCCCTCCCATCTTCTCTCTCTACCCCATCCACTGTAATTCATTTATCTCCTTGTTTATTTTCCCATTCCCCTCACAACCTCTTATATGTAATTTTGTATAACAATGAGGGTCTCCCTCCATTACCATGCAATTTCCCTTTTCTCTCCCTTTCCCTCCCACCTCATGTATCTGTTTAATGTTAATCTTTTCTTCCTGCTCTTCCTCCCTGCTCTGTTCTTAGTTGCTCTCATTATATCAAAGAAGACATTTGGTATTTGTTTTTTAGGAATTGGCTAGCTTCACTAAGCATAATCTGCTCTAGTGCCATCCATTCCCTGCAAATTCCATGATTTTGTCATTTTTTAGTGCTGCGTAATACTCCATGGTGTATAAATGCCACATTTTTTTTTATCCATTCATCTATTGAAGGGCATCTGGGTTGGTTCCACAGTCTAGCAATTATGAATTGTGCTGCTATGAACATCGATGTAGCAGTATCCCTGTAGTACGCTCTTTTAAGGTCTTCAGGGAATAGACCGAGAAGGGCAATAGCTGGGTCAAATGGTGGTTCCATTCCCAGCTTTCCCAGGAATCTCCATACTGTTTTCCAAATTGGCCGCACCAGTTTGCAGTCCCACCAGCAATGTACAAGAGTACCCTTTTCCCCACATCCTTGCCAGCACTTGTTGTTGTTTGACTTCATAATGGCTGCCAATCTTACTGGAGTGAGATGGTATCTTAGGGTGGTTTTGATTTGCATTTCTCTTACTGCTAGAGATGGTGAGCATTTTTTCATGTACTTGTTGATTGATTGTATGTCCTCCTCTGAGAAGTGTCTGTTCAGGTCTTTGGCCCATTTATTGATTGGGTTATTTGTTTTCTTATTGTTTAATTTTTTGAGTTCTTTGTATACTCTGGATATTAGGGCTCTATCTGAAGTGTGAGGAGTAAAAATTTGTTCCCATGATGTAGGCTCCCTATTTACCTCTCTTATTGTTTCTCTTGCTGAGAAAAAAAACTTTTCAGTTTAAGTAAGTCCCATTTGTTGATTCTTGCTATTAACTTTTGTGCTATGGGTGTCCTATTAAGGAATTTGGAGCCCGACCCCACAATATATAGATCGGAGCCAACTTTTTCTTCTATCAGATGCAGAGTCTCTGATTTGATATCAAGCTCCTTGATCCACTTTGAGTTAACTTTTGTGCATGGCGAGAGGAGGGGATTCAGTTTCATTTTGTTGCATATGGATTTCCAGTTTTCCCAACACCATTTGTTGAAGATGCTATCCTTCCTCCATTGCATGCTTTTAGCTCCTTTATCAAATATAAGATAGTTGTAGGGTCTATAAAAAAACTACTAGAACTAATAAATGAATTCAGCAAAGTGGCAGGATACAAAATCAACACGCATAAATCAAAGGCATTTCTGTATATCAGCGACAAAACTTCTGAAATGGAAATAAGGAAAAACACTCCATTCATAATATCCTCAAAAAAAATAAAATACTTGGGAATCAACCTAACAAAAGAGGTGAAAGATTTATACAATGAAAACTACAAAACCCTAAAAAGAGAAGTAGAAGAAGATCTTAGAAGATGGAAAAATATACCCTGTTCATGGATAGGCAGAACTAACATCATCAAAATGGCGATATTACCAAAAGTTCTCTATAGGTTTAATGCAATGCCAATCAAAATCCCAACGGCATTTCTTGTAGAAATAGATAAAGCAATCATGAAATTCATATGGAAAAATAAAAGACCCAGAATAGCAAAAGCAATTCTAAGCAGGAAGTGTGAATCAGGCGGTATAGCAATACCAGATTTCAAACTATATTACAGAGCAATAGTAACAAAAACAGCATGGTACTGGTACCAAAACAGGCGGGTGGACCAATGGTACAGAATAGAGGACACAGAGACTAATCCACAAAGCTACAACTATCTTATATTTGAGAAAAGCCCTTTCAACCGTGCTTGGTTACCTGACCTTGCCCAGCTACCCAAAGATGATCAGGTAGGTGAGGATGTCTGACTCAAGCTGGACCAATCAGATTTTTCTCTCTTGAGAAATTTAGCTAATAGACATAAAATGATGGCATGGGAGTCATGTGGTGTTAATGGATAACTTTGTATTATTAATGTTTCCCTGCAGATTATTAAAAACATCATGCTCTTTCCCACATCAAACCTCCACTTTCACTCCAGCTCATGATTGAATGAATCTCCTCTCACATGCCAAGTTTCTTCTTAATTAACTCTTCTCCATTTCCCTGCCTAGCAAAGCAAGCCATCCAATTGGATGTCTTGTGTTCACACTCACAGTGTTCTCCGTCTCTGGATATCTCTTTCATAGCTCTGACATAATAAATGAAAGCTTTTTAAAAAAATTAAAAAGACAAAAATACAAAGGTGATTTCTGCATCATTAATCACTCACACCTAGATTCTAGCACAGTGGCTGGTATGTCACAGGTCCTAATGGATACTGTTTGGATAAATAATTGGACAAATCAGCATCTCCCCAACTTGTGGAAACAGACTGATCAAGTTCTGCCTCCTGCACAAGCCAAATCTAACCAGAGTCCCTTTGTTCACAATTGTTCAAATTTGAGAGGACAGAGCCATCAGATTTATGGTTTTAAAATTTTTGGCAAGTTTTCTATATGCTCTAGCAAAATGGCCTGCTGAAATCCTGTGCCAAAATGCTAGGGATTATTCTCTGTCTCCTATTGCAGGGCATTTGTAGACCCTCCACAATTATAAAATAGAACAACCTCCAGGTACAGTCTAGAAACTTCTTTCTCTTTAATGCCAAAAAATACTCTTTAATTAGTTCATTTGTTACCATATTAAATAAATACTTCCTTCCTGTTCCCACAAACTCTGGCCCACCCACCCTCCAGCTCAGAGGCCTAGATTTCATGACTGTGCTGTTGGAACACACTGGATTCCTATTTATCTGAAATAGGAATGCTATTTCTGACTTACAGATGAGAGAGTCTTAATTCCTAGTCCCTGGACTTATTTTTGTCATTTCATATTCATATTACGTAATTATTGTTCCATGTACAATCTAGCCAATGCACCTTTCTGTTCTTACTTTCTCTCTTATATCTTCTCTAATTTTCTTTTGATCCATCACTATATTTAATGCCAGGAATTATAACTTAATGCAAAGTACTCATTTCCCATTATTTTCCCCAACACTGTCCCATGGAATAGAAGCTCCAGTAATTCTATGTGGGTCAAACAGCGACTGTCATTTTTCCAAGCAATAATCATAGTCTTTTAATATGAGAGGCAAACCACACAACTTGGGGATATGACAAAGGAATTCCTGTGATGAAGCTTAAGCTGTCCATGTGGGATTGCCAAGCTACTTTCAAATATTTTAAATCAATATTTATATTGACTCAAATGCATGTGTACATGGCAATTTTAGTAGAAAACCAAATACAAAGAAAATACAGATCCGCTTCTTATTGGTCAGATTCTGCAGTCATGGTCTAGGGTAATTTCAGCTGTCTCTAGCAGGAATTATGTATAGACAAGTAGTCTTGTTGCCCTTTGCAAGTTGAATGTTAATAACATATGTGATCCAAGTTTATTCTGGGAAGAAAAGAGTAACTGGGGGTTATGTTTCCCAAAATAAACTACTGAGACCTAGAAGAGATGAATTGCCAATGGTGGTTCAATCCAAGACATGACGATGACTCCAACAGATGATTCTACAGAACTTGTCAGGGGGAGACTTTTAAAAGATGAGAGTGAGAAGTAAAGATAAGAGCCATAGAAATAAGTAAAACTAAAACACAGAGTTATAAAAGAAGAAAATATGAGAACAGCCAAAAACCAGAACAAGGTGAAGGGCAATGGGAGGATCATTAAAATTATCCCTACTCGTAATACTGCTACTATTACTACTAATATTAATTGATCTCTGGGCATGTATATGGTATGCACCATTATACCATTACAGACTCCAGCTATCTGTCCTCACACCAATCCAAAAACAAATGTTATTATTCCCATTCTACAAATGAAAAAGAGAGAGGCTAAGTGATTTGCCCAGGGTTATCTAGAAAGAGTCAGTGTCTAACACCCACATGCATACATCCCACTCCAATTTATCTCTAGGTCAATCATAAGACAGAGTTGATTACCTTGAAGGTCTGGTTAAAGGCAGAGGTGTGGTCTTTGCTAAAGCCTCTAAGAAGCTATTCTAAAGTTGTAATAAGAAAGAATTCCATTACTGATAAAAGAGCCCATATTTAAAATCAGACAACTAGAATATTAGTCTTGTCTCTGTCAGCTATGTGACTTGAGCCTTAGTTATCTTTCAGACTAAGTTCTCTTCTTGCAGAATAGAAGCAATAAAGCCTACCCATGGTAAGCATTCAAAATAAAAGCTGGATGAATACAGAGTTGACCTATGTTACTTCACTTATTGTTCTAAACATCAAACAAGATAAGACATAAACAATGTGCTTAGCACACTTACAATTCAGTGTTGATTACTGTGGCCACTCCAACAAAGATCCTTTAACCTTTTAATTTACTCAAACTATACTTTTTTGCTGAATTATTGCCCATTCCCTAAAAAAGCTTAAAACAGGGTCTACTAAACGTGCATGTATATTTCATTTAGCATAATGGCTATACTTGAACTTTACTAAACATCTAGGTGAAAATCAAAAAGTTGTTATCAATTATCCACATCGTTTCAGATAGGCCTGGTTAGAATCATGCCCACTTTATAGAATCAGGCAAATTAATTTTTGAAATTTAACTTCATGAAATCCTAGTCAGTTTACCTTAAGAGACTTTAAAAAAAATCATTTTATAATATGCAACTTTCCATAAATAAAGTTTCACTGATAAAATAATAATCATCAAAATTTCAATCAAGATCACACAAAACAAATTTTGCATACACATATGTATTACATTTAAGGCATGTAATATGCAATACATATATATTTTATACATACACACTCATAAACACATAATTTATACATACACACATAACCACACATATAACACTTGCTCTTACAAATACACTACTTTATAAAGTAAAACTTCAAGTTGTACTGCAATGATATGGAATTTGTGGCAGTTCTCCAAGGCTTGGTATAGGCTGTTACCTTTGAATCATCAATATTAAAATGTTAAATGTCTACTAATCAAATGCTGTTAGCAAGCCAGGTATGGTGGTGCACACCTGTAATTCCAGTGGCTTTGGAAGCTGAGGCAGGAAGATTATTGAGTTCAAAGCCAGCCTCAGCAACTTAGCGAGGTACTTAGCAACACAGCAAAACCTTGTCTCTAAATTAAAAAAAAAAAAAGGCTAGAGATGTTGCTCAGTGGTTAAGCATCTCTGGGTTCAATCCTCAGTATCATAAATAAATAAACAAACACACAAATAATTCTGTTAGCAAGATTTTGAAGAAAGGTTTATGAAAGAATGCTATAACTACTATACGTTAGAGAACAAACTTTCTTAGATGTATTAGAAGCCTCTGTTTGAACACAAGGTGTTTTCATTTGCACATATGGAGTGAAAGTACTAATTAAGGATGTTCAGAAAAACAACTAGAAAAAAAATGGCTAACAACTTCAATACATTCTAAATACTTGGCACACACCAAGCATACCTTCGGGAAAGTGACGGTAAGATGTAACAGGTTGGCTATTATTTATATTTGCATTTACAGTCAAGCATTTTAACCTTGGGCCTTTTTTTTCCTTGCTAAGCAGAACATCTGGACCACTTATTCCTTTTGTTCTCATAGGAAAACTAAAGAGGTTAAAAATCATTTTTACATAAGCCCAAGCAAACAATTAGAAAATGGAATATTCCCTTGAATAATAAAGAAAATGCATTCCAAACACAACTATCAAAGATCTGGATAGTGTTCTGCTGTTTTCAACTATATACCTGATTACTTCCTTTCACTGTCATAAGTACTGAGAATAGATGGTTTCACACTAATTGAGAACCATTCACAATATATAATGCCATAATGGCCATTCTCACTTGCACTCAAAGAAGAAAATTTATGGGCATTTTGCAGGTGGGAAGAATTTTCCTGATTAGCAACATTGTTCTTTGCAGAGTTGCTCAAGATCCCCATTAAAAGCCTAGGGCACCATCTAAAGAAAATATTGGCTCTACCCCAACATCACCAGTACACTGAGAGAGAATATTATTTGAGTTAGAAGAAAAATTTTATGTAAAAATATATATTATGATTAGTTTTTTCTTTTGTTTTGTTTTGCAGTGCTGGTGTTTGGACACAGTGTCTCACAACTCTGGGCAAGCACTCTATCACTGAGCTCCACCCTAAGCCCCAAGAGTTATTTTGCAGGGGGAGGGGTGATGTGGGGAAGCAATTGGTTTTCTGCCTGAAGAATGACACTAAATATGGGAAACTGACATGATTCCCAAATAAGAGAAATATGTTTTAATTAAATAATAATTCTGCAACTTATATGCCCTGTGGTTTTGGCCAATATATTTAACCTGAGTTTTAATGTCATCTTATAAAGTGAAACAAAAGTTGTCTTAAGAATTAGAGATTATGTACACAAAGTTCCCAGCACATAGTAGGTACTCAGGAAATGGTAGCTCAGTAAAATGGTCTTGGCTCTTCTGTTCTTGCGTTTAATATCTCTGAAACAATAGAGAAGAGATCTTTTTCCTCTTCTGCTACACTTCTTAGAATTTCTCATAACATCCTTAATATTTTGGATTCCCAAGGATGAGTGCAGGCAAATTGAGACAGAATTCAGGTTTTTTTCTAAACCTTATCACACTCCCATGTGCACACACTTAGCATCACAGAATTTGCTCTTCTGCCCTACACTTTCCCTAGTGAAGAACCTTGTGACCGGGTCATCTCCACATGCTCAACCTTAAACATGAGGAGAAGGTATCTCAATACAAAAGTTTAGGAACATGGATACATTTTTCTCTAAGCTCCTTGGATCAATACTTGCTTTCAGGTCTTTGAACTCTCTCTTACCAACCTACTATGACAAGTATCCTCAAGTTAACAGGAAAAACCTCTGCGCAATACTACTGCTTTCAGCAAATGCACATGGCATGAAATGAAGGCGACGAATCCTAGCAGTTGGGTAAAAACTAAGATGATGGATATGCTACACTTTTGAATAGATACCACTTGATGAATTACCAAAGGAGCATACAAATTCAGCTGACAATTTCTCAGAGTAACTAAGACTATATCCCTTTTAATACTTAAAAAAATCCAAAGTTTATTGAATAATAACTCATACATATTAGTTACTTAATAAGTATTCGCTAAGATATTAAGTGATGAACAGAAGAAAATATTTATTATGCACAATTATAAAGGCTGCAATAAAATAGCAAAACCAAATAAACTTTTCTGAATAAGCTTGTAGAATAATTCATTTATTTCAATATCGTAGCTGAAATAGTCTGCAAATTCAAAATGCTATGTAGCTACTTAAAATACACGGTAAAGAAAGTGCACAAAATGTGTCAATTTTGGAGTGCAGGATTAGTTACCTAGTGTTATTAACCTTAGTAATAAATAGTCTTAATTATTAATTGTTTATTTGCAGTTTAGGTTTCCCAGATCCTCTCAATTCAACCAGAAAATCCTAATTCCCACCTTGTGGACAAATTGATAATGATGCATGTTAAAGAGTTCTAAAAATAAAAGTGAGACTCAGAAAAATGTTATCTATGTTCAATGTTGCCAGCATTCCTAAGTGACAAATCATTGCCATTTTGCACATTAACTCTCACTTTAAAAGTCTGATGTTCAGGCAGTAATACAATAAACACTCATTGCTCATTACTCAGAAATATATTTTGTCACTATGGTCACATTTTTAAAATATAAGGTTATGATATTATAAACATTGCGGAGATCTCCTCTTCTCATGTTGCCAGATTCAAATTCTTTCCTCTGTCCCTGCTCTGGTGTGCATTTTCCCATTTATTTCTTTATACTTTTACATATGCATCTCTGTATATAAGTTAACATATAGGCAGGTTTATGTATTAGTTTCAAAGCAGAAAGCAGAATGCGTACTCTAACAAAAAGGAGTGATACAGTTTACAAAGGTCTGAGTAGAGTTTAAAAGACATAATGTAAACTCTAGCAAGAGCCAGAAACTGTTACCATCCATAACCTGAAACCCTACAGGGTAGCATTTAGAGAACTTTGGCTTTGGTAGGGGAATGTAGCTAGTTTTGTGGAACCTGGTGACAGGGGCCCAGGGCAATAAATATCATCCTACTGTCACCTTTCAATATCCTACCAACAATGCCCATTGTCCAAAGGCAACCAGAAGAGAAGGTAAATGAGTTTAAGGATGTGGTCCATTAAGATCAAGATACCAGTGTAGCCAAACCCTTTTCCTGGAGAGTGGTCAGGGCAGGCTGGAGGGCAGGCAGGGAGCATTGGCTTGGGATGCACAGAGCCTGCCTTGCGAGCGCCCGCCTGAGAGCGCCAGCTGGGGTTGAGACAAACTCTGGGGCACTGACCTGTCACATGGTGGCAGCCTGGGCAGGCGAGGCTGCCTGCTCCATACAAATCCCGATTCCGGAACACCTGAGCACCCATAACCGGCGACCTTAGCCTCCCACTTCTCTTCCAAGTGGCGGGAAACCGGAAGTGAAGCAGACCAGAATGGAGATTGCAAGGCTAACCAATAAGATTGATTCTTTCCCAAAATCTGATTAACATAAAGTGGTACATAAGGTCCCGGAGTAGCACATTCAGGCCAAGCTGCCCTAGCCCTGCAGGTCCCGCTGTTTCAAGGTGAGGATACAGAGGTTTGGGGAGGGAGGGTGAGTCTATTCTGTCCATTTAAGCAAGCTACCTTCTTTTCCTGGTCGATTAGGAATTTCTTTAATGAAAAATGATGGTTAAATTTATTAAAATTTTTTTCCTCTACCTTTTCAGATTTCTTTGTAGCTTTCCCCCCTTAAAGTGGTTAATTGAAGAATTTTATAATGGTAGATGTATATGCCGAGCCATCCTTGAATTCCTAAAGTAAAACTAATTTGTCACAATCATATTTTAAACACCATTACATTTATTGTTAATATCTTAAGTATTTCAGCATCTCTCTATATAAATGAAATTGGCATACACTTTCCTTTTGTAACTGCCCTTGTCCTAAGTCTATCTCAAGCTTATAACAGCCTTATAAAAGAGCTTGAATAAATTTATTTAGGATTTTCTGTCCTTGAAATGTGTTAGAGCTCACCTGCAATGCCCAGTAGCTTTGAGATTTTTGACAGCTACTTCTCCTTCTTAAAATGTATTTTTCAGATTTTTCATCAGTTTTTGGTAATATGAGACTATTCATACTTTAGGAGAAAGCAATCCATTTTACGTAAGTTTATTTACGTGGAATTATTTGCAGTATCCCTTTAGATTTTTTTTTTTTTTTTCAGTGCTGGGGATCAAACACACAACCTCATGCATGCTGGGTAAGTACTCTACCACTTATCTACTTTTCCAGCCTCTTTTAGAATTTGTTTGAATCTCTACTGCCATGCAATTACATCATGTTTTTTTGTTTCCCATTTAGCTTGCATTCCATAAATTTGGTGTATAATGATTTAATCGTCATGTTCTAAATTTTAATAATTTTCATATTTTAATGTAAATTTTAAACAATTCTTTAAAAGTAAGTACATACACTTTTTTGATTTTTTTTTAATTTGGAGATAATTGTAGATTTGCATGCAATTTTAAGGAAAAATGACCTATAAACCTGTAGACCCTTCATCCAATTTTGCCCAGTGATAACATTGTGCATTACTATAGTACAAAATCACAACAAGGAAATCAAAATTAACAAAACTCAAGAAACTTAATTGTGTTTCAACAATTTTACAAGCAATTGGAATGTGTGTGTGTGTTTGTGTTTATTTCTGTGCAATTTTACCACAAGTACAGATTCATATAACCACCACTATAGTCAAGTCACATATGGTTCCACCACAACCATCTCCTATGTGACCCTTTTATAATCATAGTAATAATCATAGTTGTCTCCAGCCCTCCCTCATCTTCTCTTTTTGTTCTTCTGACTACATAATTCTAAATGACCTTTCTTCGTGTTCATTCATTCATTCTTTTCTTTGATCTAATCTACTCTTGAAGTTCTCTACTCGGTTTTTTATTTCATTTATTCTATTATTTAGCACTAAAATTTTAGTTCTTTTTTGTGGTTTCTCTCTTTGTTGGATTATCATTTTGTTTACGTATCGTTTTTCTGACTTTATTTGGTTGTCTATCCATATTTTCTGGACTTATTTAGTTGTTCATCTGTATTCTCTTATAGCATGATTACTTTGAATTATTTGTCAAAGCAGTTCATTGATTTCCATCTCTTCAGGGTCAGTTACTGGAGTTTTATTCACTTACTTTGTTATTGTCAAGTTTGTCTTGATTCCTCATGATTTTTGCAGCCTCATATTGGTAGCTGTGAATTTAAGGAAGAAGGCTTCTCTTCCAGTCTTTCTTTACAAACTAATTTTGGCAGATAAAGACCTTCTCTAACAGACCTTCTCTCCAGATGGACAGAACTCCTTCTAGGACTGTGGTTGAGCATAGCGGAGCTGAGTGGTGGGCCTGCTTCCAGGTATATAGTCAAGTCGGTAATCTGTGAGCCTGTTACAGAGGAGTGGTGGGCAAGCTCCTGGTAAGTTACTGGGTGGACAGGACTGCCTCTGGGGCCATGGTAAAGCTGGGAAAAACCTGGGTCCTGGGGCTGCTCCTGAATATGCAGTTGAGTCTGAAGTTGAGGGACCTCCTATTGGGGTCAAGCAGGCATGGCATCTGCCCAGTTCCTAGATTGATGGAATTGCCACTAGAACCAGAATCTTTCAAGAAGTATGTGTTTATTGTTTGTTTTTTGTTTTTGTTTTTGTTTTTTGTTTTTTGTTTTTTTTTTTTGGTACTAGGATTGAACCCAGGGAGCTTCATCCCTGAGCCACATCCCCAGACTTTTTTTTATTATTTAGAGATGGAGTTTCACCAAGTTTCCTAGAGCCTAAGTTGCTGAGAGGCTGACTTTGAACTTAAGATCCTCCTGTGTCAACCTCCATGGGATTAGAGTCATGCATTACCACACCCAGCAAAAAGTATATGTTCTTACGATGCAAAAAAACATAAGATCTGTAGCTTTTTTTAAAAAAAAAAAAATTATGTTACATTTTTTGTACTGTGATCAGGGAATATGATCTGAATGACATCAATTATTTGGAATTCATGGGACCTCTTTTATGACTTGATAAGTGGCCAATTTTTGTAAATATTCATCTGTACTTGAAAAATATTAGATTGAATGTGTTTTGTTCAAATTCCACTTTTTAAAATTGTTGGTCTGCTTTTATCTTTAAGTTTTTGAGATAATACCTTGAAATCACTATAACTGTATATTTGTGAATTTATCCTTGATATTTTATCAGATTTTTGCTTTTATTATTTCAAGGCTACATTGTTAAATGTATAAATACTCATGAGCATTGTACAGTTTGGGTTTGTTAATATTCATTATTATGATTTAAATCTGGAATATCTCCCAAAGGTTCAAATGCTTTAGGTCTCTGGTGCAGCAATGTTCAGAGGTGGAGTTTGGGGGACATGATTGGATTCTGTGCACTCTAAGCTCATTGGTAGATCAGTGAATTGATCTAGTTGATGGACTAATAATGTGAAAGAACTGCTGGGAGGAAATAGAAATTGTAGGCAGCGGGGCATGGTTGGAGAAAGCAGGACATGGGAGAAGTGCCCGTAGGACTATATCTTGTCCTTGATTCCTGACCTGCTTGCTGGTTGCAATGAGCTGAACAGCTTTCTTCTACCTTGCCCTTCACCTTGATGTTTTACTTCACCTCAGATCCAAAACAATATAGCCAGTCGACCATGAACTAAAAACTTATAAAACCATGAGCTAAAATAAATCTTTCCTTTTCTAAATTTGTTTTTGTCTGGTATTCTCAGGTATTCTCCTTTATTTTTGTTTTTAATTTCCTAATACATCTTTACTCAGGTCCCTTTTTAACTAAAATTATTGTTTATGATTTGGGTATGTGTTTTCTAAATAGCATCTAATGATATTTTTCTCTAATACAAGTGTATCCTTCAATAAGTCATTTTAATTTTATTTTATAATTTAAGAAATTAAATATATTAGTTACCTATAATCTTTTAACACATGTACAAGCTCACCTTCACATTTTAGTTAGAATTTGGAGATTTGATTAATATATCATTCTTCATCCAGAAACTGACCAGGACCTAAAATATTTTAATTTATATCTGAAATCTTGTCCTTCATATTTCTTGTTATTAATACTTGTTGTTCCACTTAGTTCTTAAGCACAACACTTAGTAATTATTTTTGGAGCAAAAAAATAAATCTTTGTTTATAGTTACTTTGTCTATTGTGTGAAATTTAGTTTATTTAAACCTAGGTTATGAAATCCATAAAACCCATTTCCTGAGTTTACATAAACTGCAATGGAAATATGTTAAACCCAGATGACTTTCCCTTCTTTAGAGGAAGCTTCTTCTTCCCCTGCCATATCTCCTGAACAATGACAGATAGAGGGAGGAATGACATCATTCCACATATTCAATGCAGACACTCCTCGCCTAGCCCAGTAGCACATTGCAGTCAAAATATTCAAGCTAAAACCTTGTAAAGCAATTTTAATAATCAATGGGGGAATTATAATTGCTATTATAATTGCTGTTATTTTGTTAAAACATTAAAAATTGGCACATATCATAATCTGCCTGAGATTTTTGTAATAAAAAAAATACAGAATAAGATTTCTAAGAACACTGCTCAAGGATTTTCAGGAATCTCAGAACTAAGACAAAGAAAATTAGGTAGTCAATATGTGCCTATGGATTGGAGAGTTTTTGTCATGGGATGTGTCAAGAGAAACTGGATAGAAGCTTTTGTTACCTCAAGTAATGGTGAAATTACTGTAACTTAGGAATTATGATAGAATCTTTACCATGCAGTGATGTCCTGAACCCAGCGAATCAACACAATCTTCTGTACCATATGGAACCATCATTGTTGTTTCCTGAAGTTGATGGTATATGTTGGTTCCACTCCATTGCCCTACCATTAAGGAACTGACTCTTTATAGCCACTGTAAGCATTTAACAATATGTTAAGATGGCATTAATGTAGGATTAGCCTTCCCAAAGACGATGATATTTGAGGCAGTGTCCAGAATTCCTCCAAAACATACATCAGATAATTTCCACCCCTAAAATCACATTACGTAACCAGTTGCCTCCTTACCATAAGTCTGATCTACCTGTACTTCAGGGAACACTAAACCACTTGAGGACTTAACTGTCCTGCGTTCCTACCTATGACCACTGGATGGCAGCAGTGGCAAAGGGCTGTGTGGTCAAGGTTTGGTTTCTTTTTTTTGTTTGTTTGTTTTTGAGAGCAGAGCAGCACCTGAGAAAGAAAAGCAGTTTATAAGGTGGAAGGTGAGGTAGCTACCCTGGAATGATCTTCAATAGGCCTAAATTTTCATTTTGCTCCATTGTTCCCCATAAGATAGCTCGCTTTGTATAGACTTTTTTTGTTGTTTTCTGGGAAAAATTTCCTCTGGATCTTCATGTATGGAAATTCCAATATCCCCCCAGGAAGAGAATGCTGCAAAAGTTTCCTTCTGTTGGCATATCACAAGATTGAGTACTCATATGATACTGGAAGTATAAAAAGTACTTAAGCAAATATGAACTTCCAGTGGGTCATGGAGATGAAGCTTTTGGTGAAATTACTGTAACTTAGCAATTAAAGGTGAATTGAGTACTTATTTTAGATAAACCATCCCTTCATTAACTTAAAGTGTTTTACCTAATTTGAGCATGAGGCACTTCTCCAAACTGGACCAAGTGTGCCAGCCCTATGTGTATCCAAGGGTGATTCAAAGAAAGGGAAGGAGGGCATTTCCAATAGTAAAACTTGAACTGGATAAAATGTTTCAAGACTTTCTGGGAGAAGAAAAATGGTCAGTGCAAAAAGAGAAAGCATGCTTGATCCGAAAGAGCTCAATTCATCGTTGCCAGTTCACTTCTGCTGAGCTGGGTTGAGGTCTCTTAGCCAACATTCTGCTCCAGTTGATTAATTGTAATTATGCTTTTGCAAGAGAAATGAACAAGCCAACAAAGCCCCCATGAAAGCAAATACTCGGCGCTGGTTCCTAGTCCTCTTTGAATGAAGGACCAAACCCACAAGTTGTTTTTGGCGTGAAGGCTAGTTCCTCCAAGGATGTAATTGCTAAGCCCGTGACTTTTATTATCTGGCCCCGTATTTCAAAGATCCCTCTGTAATCTGGATCACAGAACAGGAAACTCAAGCTCAGAGGGCCTAACAACATGCCCCATGACTACAAAGTGATGGAGGGCTGTGGACTCCAAGGTGTGACTTCTCTCTAGTGATGGCAGAAGTCATAAAGGGAAAGAAACTCCTGGCCATGAGTTGGGGTCTCTGACTTCAACCTAGGCTCCCCGTTTCTATGCAGCCAAAGGCCAGTTTCCCATTGTCCTCAGCTGAAAGGAAAGATTAGAAAGTGAACAGTAGGCAAATGTGGGTCCTACACCCAGACCAATTTAACCCAAAATGTCCGTAGATGAGCCCCACCTCCAACCACAGCTGTTGGGCAGGCTCCTGTCTACATTTACAGGAGAAATGCATCTTCATCCTTCGACATCATCTTCCTTGTGGTATTTAGACTCTGCCTGCTGCTCGTTTTGTTCTGAGCATTGCTCAGCAGCTACTTCCTATTCCAGGCCAACCCTGGAATTTTTCTGCAGATAATGAATTTAAAGTTGATCCATATCCTAGGCAACCTTTCTCCTCATTGGCAAAACTTTTGATTTGTCCCTTATACTCAGGTTTCTGCAGCAAGGACAGGGCATGGCTTCCCATGCTCAGACCCCAGGCCCACCTTCCTGGAATCTTATTGATGTGTTTTAGACGTCAGCACATGGAAACTAACAGAGTCCATCAAAGGAACTTTTGTTGCTATTCATCTTCTTGTGACTCTGATTACACTTTACCACAATAAATTAATAAATAAAAAGGCAAAGGATGTACAAATCCCCATGCCTCTTACCGGTGGTAGTGGAAGGCAGAACTAGGAGGTACCGAGAAAGGTGAGCTGTCTCTGTGAAAGGTAGCTCAGAACCTCCAGGTTCTGTTATCCTTCTCTGCATGGTTGGCAATAGAGCCAGAGCCCACTTCATTTTTGTGTTGGTTTTTATCCTTTGCAAAGACTCTGGGCAAAGAGCTGTAAGGGGCTAAAATCCATCAAGGTTGCCCCTCACCATACATCCTGGCAAGTACTATTTCTAATTTAAAAAATGCTGTATACCTTTGCAGCAGCCCATGATCTTGGCTGTCGAATCAGAAAAAAATAACAAAGACAATCCCAGCATGCTTTTGTGTGTGTGTGTGTGTGTGTGTGTGTGTGTTCATGCTCCTACTCTTCTCTCTTTGGGCCACCTTTTTCTCCTCCCCTCCCTTGGTGGCCCAAGCAAAATTTGGCTTAAAAATAGAAGGAAAGAAGTTAACATTTACTAAAGTCTGCTATGTGTAATAAACAGTTGGTTTGCTCATTTTTAGTTCATACACAAAAAAAAAATGACAGAAAATAATCCTTTACTCATCCCCAGCTTCAATAATTTTCAGTGATTGCCAATATTGTTTCATCTATCCCTTATATTTTTAAAATATATCTCAAACATCATTTAATTCTAATTAGTCCATTACATGTCATTAGTAGATAAGAGTTTCTTACAGAATGATAAGATCATTATCACATTATAAAATTAATAATTGTATAAAATCACCTAATTGATAAGCCACATCAGATTTACCTAATTGTCTCCAACAGGCATTTTCACATTTCAATCAAATCAGGATCCATTGAGGTCCATCCATTGCATTTGGTTAGTGGTTTCCTAAGTCTTTGGGATCCACAAAAGTTCCCTTTTTCCTACTTCAACAAAAATATTTATGTTATCTGTATGCTGCAAAAAAGATTCATCATTTGACTTACAGAATGCCCCAAATTATAGATTTGCTGATTGCTCTTTTATGGAATCATTTAACTTCTTCTTTAATTCCCATTTACTATAAAGATGTAGTTAGATCAAAGCGTTGATTTCTCTTCGTGTACTTAGGTAAGCCTCATGTGCTAGGTACTGTGTCATTATATCACCTGTTTGGAGTCCCAGGATTCCTGATTGTCCACGTTTACTGATGTTAGGACTGATAAGTGGGTTTGGGTGGTGTCTGTCCGATCCCTCCATTGTCAAGTTTCTCATCAGTCTTCACATAATGGTTTTGGCAGCCATTAAAGGTGGCTTCTTAGATCCACTCTTTCATTCAAGTTTGTAAAATGGAGATTTTCTCATCTTCTCATTCCTCCAGCACTTATTTGCTGGAGCTCTTCAACAGAGGAAAACTTTCCCTGGTCAATTGTTTGATCACCTGAAACCAAAGGAAAAATAAATAAAGGCAGGATAAATGCTCAGTTTCCTTTATTCTGTGTTCAGAATAGTGAGCTGCTACCCAAGCACCCAAGTGAATTTCTGTATTGTATATATCTGATGTGTTTTGATGTGTTGCAGTCACTATATATAATTTTTTTCTTCTTATGGTGCTAGGGATTAAACCCAGGGCCTTGTGCATGCAAAGCAGGCATTCTACCAACTGAGCTATATCCCCAGCCCTTGCTTTTATACTCTTACCAACTTTGACTAACATATTCTTGCTTTTGAGCATAATGATACGTCTCGGGCTCATCTCAGATGCTTCCTACCCCAGATCTAGAGTCAGCCATTTATCCAGGAGCCCTAATTCCCTTACATGGAAGTGGTACTTCACATGCTGGTACTCAGATTGGTCATCACTATTGTGCTGGTAATACCTCTAAGTCTCAGTGGGCATGACTAGGAAGTTTGTAGTTTTTAGAAAGAACAAATCACACTATAAATTCATACCATATTTCTAATTCAAAATAAAGATTACAGAATTTTTAACTTAAATTCTTCTATTTCAAACATCTTTTTCTTGCTCTGAAAATCTTATCTCCTAATGATATTAACTGTCTCCTAAAGATATTAACTTAATATTTTGTTGCTTTATCCTACTCTTCTATGATTTTATTCCCAATAATAGTGCAATTATCACCACTAAAATCTATGATATAAAATCTATGATATTTTTGTGCTTCTTTTTATGTTTAGGTTATACTTCCCGAGGTATGTTTAATCTATTTGAACCTGTGAGGTTTTTTTTTAAGTCGTTTGAAATAATTCTTGAGATTGTTATGCCACAGAATTGATATAAAAAATTAGGTTTCTTTTTTATTAAAAAGTTTTAGGAATCATTATGCTATTTTTCCTTTTAATGTTTTTTGTAATTGTATAAAACATTCACATGCTTCTAAAGTCAAAATTTAAAATAAGATAGGTAGAGAAGTCTGGCTCTTTTATATCCATACTTCTCTGTTCTCTCCATTCCACTGTAGGTAATCACTTTTTATTATTTTTTGTCTTATGCTGCCATTAAAATTATAAATTAATTTGCATTTTCCATTTATTCTCTTTTTTCATTATGACCATAGCATACTATAAACAATGCTATGCATTGTTGCTGTCACTTATCAATATGTCCTGGATGTGACTCTGCCCCAGTCCATACAGATATGTTCTGTACTTTTCCCAGACATATACTGTAACATCCTGTGAATATTCCAGATCGTTTAACTATTTTCACCTTGATAGATATTTGGATTGTTTCTGGCTCTTGCTAACTGGTTCTCTACATTGTTTCTATGTAATCCTCCCACAGGTCCTGCCAATTTGGCTTATTATTTTCATTTTTTAGTGGAGGAAACTATTACATGAACTGTTAGAGACTTGACCGAAATCATAGGGTTGCAAAGGAAGAAGAGGAAAGAAGGATGCTCCTACTTCCCCAATTTCTCTTCTTTGAACAAGTCTATGTAACTCCTGGAATAATGCAAAATTCTATTAACACCTTTATTTTAGAGACAGGGGAGGGAGCAGACAACATGTGCTTTAGGGTAGATTGTGAAGGAAAATTGAGCCTTAAGTTCAAGGGTGGAATTTCAGGCCTTGGCCAGACTATGGGAAGGGGATCTGAGGGAACAGCTGGCCTTTCTGGCTTTGTCCCCAGTTAAAGGAATGCCAGACATCCATGAGCAGGTGGGTCTATTTTTGGCAGAAGGATCTTCTCAGTGCCTGCTAAAATCACATCATGTCCCCTTCTATCACAGTGTACCTCAAACCCTGGTACTCCCATGATAAATCTTCTGAAGACTCCCTTTAAAAGATGCAGAACAATCTATTCTCTGCCCTCCTCTTATCACTGACTACCTCTGCTCTATCCTTCTTCCTCTGTAGACCAGTGGAAACTTATACTTACACTAGACCGAGCAAAGTGAGCACAGTTCTGATTAAGTAAAAAGCATTCTACAATATTTCTAGAGAAGAAATTAAGCTGAGATTTGGAAGAAGCCTTAAGATTCTGGTCAAAATAAGAATCTTGCATTAATTTCCCCCTTTCCATCACTTTCTCTTTTTTAAAAAAAGAAAAGGTCAATTCTGAGAGGAAATAAGTCTCTATCTATCATTCTGTTATTTTTAAATGAGCATCAAGCTAAGGCCTAGTCTTAGAACACTTTTAACCCAATCTCTTCCCACATGTTTCGCTCCAAAATAATCATGTTGGACTAAAGATGTAAAGCCGGTGAAGTTTTAAGACATGAGGATCATCAGCTTTTTAATTTCAAGACACTGCATAGACCTCACCAAGGCAGAATAGCCATCCACTGCATATTCAAGGGATTTTCCAAGAGTTTAACAAAGGGCCTTTCTTTTTCTGCCTCGGTAGCCAGAATACTCCATTCCTGGAGTAGCCTTGTTCATAAAGGTTTTATTGTGTCATTGCTAAGCTTCTGAGACCAAGCCGACCACACAAACTCACCACAAGATGGTCTCACTGTGAACCAGGCAGCAGAACACTTGGTTCACCATATGGGGAGCTGATCTCATCAAGGAGCTGACGGGTGGCTCCAGGAAGTCAGGCTCAGGACATTCCAAGTTCAGCTGTGTGGGTGTGCTCCCTGAAGTCAGTATGCCATAACTCTGGTCTCTGTCTTGTCAAAACACAAGTTTGACAAGTGAGTCAAAACCTGAAGGCTCACTCATTCAGCCTAGATGAATTTACTTTCTGTAATGTGCCACAGAGGACAAAGGGTGTTGGGTACAAGAATCCACACTCCTTCGTGTCTGAGAGCTATAAGGAGAAGCAGTAATGAAGAAAAACAGTTCTACACAAGTCAAATGTTACAGTGTACTGAGGTGTATTTTAGAAGCTCTCAATGTCTCTATTTATTCACTTTTAAAGGAGGATAATTGCAGTAACTAAATCATAAAATTGTTAAGAAAAAGCTAGAACATGTCTGGTACACAGTGGTTGTTCCATAAACATTAGATATGATAGTTAAGTGCCATTCCTTTGAAACTAACACTTGACTTTCTCACTACCCTTCCTAAAACACATCTCTCTTTCTCAGTGTTTCATTTTATTAACTGGCAAAAGTGTAATATAGATGCTACTTATATTTTAAGAAACAGTGGCCACAGAGTTAAATAAATTGAGCCAAGTCAACACTTCACAAGAAGTAGACATGGGACCTAAATCAATTCACATCGATTCAACCACAAAATTGCTTATACTTTTAACCTATACCTTATGCTATTTTCCATGTAAGAATCGTAACCATCAGGATATACATACACAGAGGAGAGAGAGATGAATTCTAACAGGAAGTATCTGGTAGTGCTTCCTGTAGGAAGAAATTGGAGCATGTGCTCCCCTGCTAAAACCTTCAACGGCTCCCCAGTGCTTTAAATTAAAGTGAAAACCCCTTACCAAACCAGAAATTCTCCCTTTCCTTTAGTACTCACATCCAAGTCACCAGCAAGTCCTATAGATCCTAACTACAAATTTCATCCCCATAAAAACATTTTACTCTCTATTTCTCCTGCTCCAACTCCATCCCAAGGTATCACCATCTCATGCCTGGTTCTTCTTCCTGACCTTCTAGGACTTCTTCCTACCAACCCTCCACAAGGCAGCAAGAGGAAGTCTGACATGCAAACCAGACAATGGAAAGTCAAGAGTTTTACGTTCTTTGGTGATTATCAATGGACTTCGAAATTAAATCTAAATTCTTCACTGTGTCTGCTAAATCTGGGGTCTGCTTATTTTTCCAAATCCATCTAGTCAGCTTCTCCTCACTATTATGCTGCTGCCCTAAAGATCTCCTTTATTTTGCCCAACAGAACACATTTTTTCCCACTTTGTGGCTTTAGGCTTGCTGTTTCCTCCTTACTATTCAGGTCTCCAAGGTCACCCCCTTAGAGAGATTCTCCCTGAACTCTCCATCTAAAATAGGGTCTCATCCTCTCCCCTCCTGCCTCCCATGAGTCTCTAAGATCACACACTATTTACTTCAAATAAGGCACTAATTGTAAGGCCTTCTGTAATTTCTTTAAAATATGTATTTATTTATCAATTGACTGGAATTTATTTATTTATTTATTGGCTGAAATTCCCCCTGGGAATGTAAAGTTCCAAGAGAATGGGAACTTTGTCTATATTGTTATACCTGAAAGCTTGTATGGTAGGTGTGTAGAAAATATTGTTAAAAGGAATGTAAGAAAGAAGGAAGGAAGAAGAAAAAGGAAGGAGTATTCAACTGGATGGTTTCAGAAGCCTAGGTCTTGAGCAGGTACTTGTATACAAAAAGCAAAGAGCCAATTCAAGGCAGAAGAAACAGCTTGAATGCAAGTTGACAAAATAGAGCATTCATTCATGTACAAAAACTAGGGATAGTAGCAGCATACCCCAACATTGTAAAAGCTATACATGCTAAACTCAAGGCCAACACCATTCTAAATGGGAGAAAAATTGAAAGCATTCCCTCTAAAAACAGGAACAAGACTAGGATGCCCTCTTTCACCACTTGCATTCAACATAGTCCTTGAAACTCTAGCCAGGGCTATTAGAAGAAAGAAATTAAAAGGATATGAATAGGAAAAGAAGAACTCAAACTACTCCTATTTGCCAATGACATTATTCTATATTTAGAAGACCCCCCCCCCAAAAAAAAAAAAAAAAACAACTCTAGAGAACACTTCTAGAACTCACAAAAGAATCCAGCAAAGTAGCATGATATAAAATTAACACCCATAGATCAATTCTATTCCTATACATAAGTGATGAATGAACTGAAAGAGAAACTAGGAAAACTATCCCATTCACAATAGCATCAAAAAAAAACTATTTGGGAATCAATCTAACAAAAGAGGTGAAATATCCCTACAATAAAAACTACAGAACGCTAAAGAAAAAAAAAAAAAAAACTGAAGAAGACCTTAGAAGATAGAAAAATCTTCCATGTTCCTGCATAGGCAGAATTAATATTGTCAGAATAGCCATAGTATCAAAAGTGCTATACAGATTTACTACAATTCCTATTAAAATTCCAATGATGTTCTTCACAGAAATAGAAAAAGCAATCGTGAAATTTATTTGGAAAAATAAGAGGCCCATAATAGCCAAAGCAATCCTTAGCAAGAAAAATGAAGCAAGAGGTATCACAATACCAGACTTCAAATTATACTATAGAGCTATAGTAACAAAAACAGCATGATTGCCACCAAAGCAGACACAAAGACCAGTGGTACATAATAGAAGACACAGAGACAAACCCACATAATTACAGTTGTCTCATACTAAAAAAGGCACCATAAATATGCATTGGAGGAAAGATATCCTCTTCAATAAATGGTGCTAGGAAAACTGGAAACCCATATGTAGCAGAATGAAATTTAAGCCCTTTCTCTCACCCTGCACAAAACTCAAGTGAATCAAGGACCCAGGCATTAGACCAGAGACCCTGTGTGTCTACTAGAAGAAAATATAGGCCAACTCTCCATCATGTTGGTTTAGCAACCAACTTCCTAACAAGGCTCCTAAACTGCATGAAATAAAATCATGAATCAATAAATAGTATGGTATCAAACTATAAAGCTTCTTCACAGCAAAGAGAATAATGAAGAACATGAAGAGAAAGCCTACAAAATGGGAAAAAAATCTTTTCCACCTGCACCTCAATAGAGCTTTAACCTCTAGGATATATAAAAAACTCAAAAATACTTAACACCAAAAAAAAAAAATCCCAATTAATAAATGGGCAAAGGAACTGAATAGGCACTTCATAGAAGAAGAAATACAATCAGTAAACAAATATATGAAAAAATGTTCCAACATCTCTAGCAATTAGAAAAATGCAAATTAAAACCATACTGAGATTTCATTTCACTCCTGTTGGAATGGCAATTATCAGGAGTACAAGTGATGATAAATGTTGGTGAGGATGTGGGGGAAAAGGTACACTAATTTTGCTGGTGGGACTGCAAATTGGTGCAACCACTCTGGAAAGCAGTATGGAGATTCCTCAGAAAACTTGGAATGGAACCACCATTTGACCCAGTGATCCCACTCCTCAGTATATACCAAAAGGACTTAAAATCAGCATATTATAGTGATGCAGCCACATCAATGTTTATAGCAGCTCAATTCACAATAGCTGAGCTATGGAACCAACCTAGGTGCCCTTAAACAGATGAATGAATAAATAAAATATGGTATATACACACAATGGAGTATTATTCAGCCAATAAATAAATAAAATTATGGCCTTTGGAAGTAAATGGATGATACTGGAGAATATCATACTAAATGAAATAAGCCAGTCCCCCCAAACCAAAGGCTGAATGTTCTCTCTGATGTGGCTGCTAACTCACATTAAGCAGTGGGGCAGGGAAGAATAGAAGTTCATTCAATTAAACAAAGGGGAATAAAGGGAATGGAGGGAAGATGTGAATAAGAAAGACAGTAGAATGAATCAAACATAACTTTCCTCTGTTCATGTATGAACACACAACTAGTGAAACTTCACATCACTTATAAGCCTATCTGAAAATAGACTCTACTTTCATGGATATCTAAAAGGAACAAATTAAAAGAAAAGAAGTTGTCTGTAGGTGGATGCGTTCAAGATCTGTTCAAAGATCAAGTGTGTTAATGTACTCAGGAAAGCAGATCACCAACCAGTTAACAAATACCTTGTCTATTGTTGGTGATACAGGTATTGTGCTAAACATTTATTTTATATGTTACTGCATATATACAGCTGCATTTAGTGAGTTAAAACAATCATAATCATTTAGTTTCCTCAGAAACTACAATTTGGACAGGGTTCAGCAGAAACATCTCATCTCTGATCAATATGGCACCAGCTTAAGAGACTCAATTAGGGGACTGGAAGATCTATTTCCAATATGTTTCTTTCACATGGCAGGCAAGTTTGCATTGGCTCTTAGGATTTCAGCTTGCAGCGTGAGCTGAGACCCTGCTTCCTCTCTGTGAGTCTTTCCTCAGGCTGGGCTTGGTCACAGAATGGTAACAGGGTTCCAAGAACAAAGGTCTAATGAGAACAAAGCAGAAATATATAGGATTTTTATGACTTACCTTTGAAGCCATAGAGTACTACTTTAGCTCTATTCTACTGCTTGAAACAGTCATAAAATTTCATGCAGTATCAAGGGGAGAAGGTATAGAATCCAATTCTTAATTGGGGGAAGTGACAAATTTGTGATAGGAAATTATTTGTATTTCTCATCACTATGCTGAAGAGTACCAGCACTTGTCCTCAGAAAACACAGACTGTATTGTAAAACAGTCTCCATTTTCCAAAAAGTAGTAAGTTCAATGAAAGTGCTTTGGTATTATGCAACAAAGAAAGAAGATCTACCTCAACGTGAGGGATGGGTTGAAGGAAGTCTTCACTAAAGAAAGTACACTTGAGTTGCAGCTTAAGGAATCAGATGAAGCTAACCAGGAAAAAAAAGGAGGAAGAACAAAAAAGGAGCAAATGGGAATAAGACAGAGGCCAGAAATATGAAGATGTAAATAAAAATATTATAAGCATGTTGAAGTTTGTTGACTGGATGTATATGAGAAGGAAAAGAGGAGGGGCAGGTAGACAAATTCAGATGATCCTGAAGTAGTCCAAGGAAAGGTCAGATAAGTCTATGTCAAGTTCCTGAACAGCAACAATAGAAGAGGTGAATTTGAGAAGGGGCAAAGTGAAGGATGATGGATAGAAAAGCATCCAAATATTAAATGTTGTATTTTAAATCTGAAAGTTTGGGGTGTTGGTTACTATCAATATAGAAAACCCATGAGGCAAAGAGGTTGAGGAATGAGAGCTCAAGTTCAACATCAAACATTTTGGGTATGAACTCCAAGCCTTAGTGGATAATTATTTTCCACTACAGCATTTATTCTTGGCTTATTTTAATAACAGCCTCTTTTCTTTTTTCTTTCTTTTCTTTAGGGAAACCCTATCCTCACTTCCTCTATGACTTTACACCTGGGCAGGACTATATCCAATGGTGTCCTAGTAAACCAGTTCTCGAAAATGAGTAAACCAAACCTTAACTTCCATTGTGAACACTCTCCCTTTCTCAATTGAAGGCTACAAGAAATTTAACAATTGGCTTAGAAAATTACTGAAACGTACCATTGTGCAGCCTCCAGGGCACTACTAGCTGGGTCTCTGGCTTAGCAATGAATCATGTGACCCATTTTAAGCCAATCAATGCATTTAATTCCTTCTGATTGTGGTGATTGGTTGAGAGATGTAAATATTAGCCAATCAGAGCCAATGGGATACAGTGAGATTCTTGCCATGCATCCTGGGGAAAAGATTTTCACTTTCCTTTAATGCATGTAAATAAGATGATTCAGGAATATTGCACTATGTGAAGTTGAAGCCTGGAGCTAATCCGGTAGGAAAAATAACTGAGAGGTGGGAAGAAAGTACATCTAAATGACATTCTGTGCACCATAAATCTAGCTGAAGCTAAAATCAACTCTACTCATAGACTTTTTAATTAAGTCAATAAATTTCTTTTTCTTTTTCTCTTTTTAAAAAGAACTGGTGCAAATAAACTTTGTGTCACCCTTTATTATATTCAGAGAAGTTCTGCTGATATCTTTTATAACATATAGATAATTGTGTCTATAAATCTAAAGCTTGGTGGACAAGTTGAGATTATCATAATCTAGTTAAAATTTAATGTATGGGAAGGAATAAGGTCATCAAAAAAGAAAGCCTTCCTGATATAATATTATTGAAATATCATAGAATCAGGAAACTGGGAGGCAAATTGAAGATTATTAAATCCAATTCCTTCGTTTAACAATTATGAAAGATGGGTCCTGTCAGATTCAATAATTTTTTCACATTTCTGTATACCTGAATACTTCATGACAGGACCAGAACTAAAACTCTAAATCCTGACTTCTGTGTAGACTGTTTTTGTAAATTTTGTAAATTTTTGTAAATTATCACAAAATCTGATTTTATAGGATCTAACTTAACTCAATAAGTATATATTGTGTGTTTACTCATGAACGAACAGTGAAATGCATGGTCATGCACCACAGAGCCATTTTCAGTCAACTGTGGAAGGCATATACAGGAGTGGCCCCATGGATTTTATTCTATCCCAGTGACAATGCAGCAAGTTTCCTTCTGTAAGTTTGCTCAATGATGTGCACACAGTGACAGCATCACCTAATGAAGCAGTTTGCAGAATGTGTCAGTGTTATTAAGCTCTGCATGATTAAAACATTCTATAGTTTGGTGGAATGTACTTTACTATTTTTTAGAGTTTAATTTTCTTGCCAACCCTGTAAAGTTGATGGGACAAGTATTTTAGAGGCAAGGAAATCTAGACTTAATATTTGCTGCAAGTGCTTAAAGTGTAGATCAGAAAGCCCAACTTTCCAGGATGACTTCTCAGAAACTTCATAAACATGTATCCCAAGATATGCATTTACCACACTGTTTCCTTTTGTCTTATACTTATTTTTAAGTTGAAGAATAAAAGTGTATATGCTTATGGTGTACAACACAATGTTTTAAAATACATGAACAATGTGAAATGGTTAAGTCAAGCTAACTAGCATTCCATTTGCTCATATACTGATCTGGTGATTTGTGATGAGGACATAATTTTCAAGGACCCAATATCTGAATTCCTTCTAATTCATCAGACTGCTAAAATTTGGGCTGTTTAGCAGTCAAAGTGTTAGTACAGATGGTTTCATAGGAGCTGTACTAGTTTCATAGGGCTGATAGAAACAAATTAACACAAACTTGGTGGCTTACAGTGATGCAAATTTATTTTCTCACAACTCAAAGACTAGAAGTCTGCAAATGGGGTCACCATCTCTATAAAGGCTCTAGGGGAGAATAAATTCCATGCGTCTTCAGCCTCCTTGGCTTGTGGGTCACATCACACTAATCTCTGACTGCATTTTCTCATAGTCTTTCCCTCACTATGTCTGTCCTCTTTGTATCTTTTACAGATACATTGGCTGTTGGATTTAGGATCCATCTAGATAATCCAGGATGATCTCATCATTTTAGTATACTTAATAACATCTACAAGAACCCTTTCCAGACAAGACAACATTCACAGTTCCTAGGGATTAGGACATGGACATATCTTTTAGAAGGCCATTATTCATAATCCAAACAGAAGAATCATTTATCTAAAGGGTAGGAACTTAAGAAGTAGAGTGAATCAAAGTTTTGCCCAAGTTATAACAAAAACATTCTCTTTTCCAAAGGTGGTATTCAACTGATTTGCAAATTTTGAAAAGATCTACAAAGTCATTCCTCTGAAAGAATGTCCTCCCATCAGCTTTGTCAGCTAGCCATGGGTCATGGGCTCGAAGGTGAAAATGTATCCAACAAGTTGTGGCTGGCTTGCATGCTTAGGCATATGCCCTGTTTACATGATATTCCCTGCCAAAGTGAGCTTCATGCCAAGAGACAAACTTGAAAAGCCACTGTTGAAACAAGACCTCGTGTTTATCTCTGAGCAGCATAGCAAGTTCTCGGCATCATTCACTCTCATGGAGAGTCAGCCAGTGGACCAGCTGTGCTCCGGGTGCTATTCCTTTAAATAAATATTGTTATTTGTTAATTTCCACCTCCAGAGCCATCCCTGGGATATGTCACAGTCTACAGAACTTACATAAAAGGAAGCCCTTCCATGATTAGTATGCTTATTCTGCCATAGAACAGATACTGTCTTGTCCATTCTGTTGAGAAGAAGAAAAATAAATAAAAACAAGCAAGAAAGAGAAAACACCATGCATGATTGATTTGTTCAGTCTACCCCAGATCCACTCTTCATCCTTTTCCACTCTCAGCTCACTCCTGTGACCTTAAGAGACTCCTTTACCAAAAGGCTTCAAGTTAGATGTCACCATTAGAGGTCCCTGGAGGAAACTGGAGAGAGGGAAAGAGAGAGGAAGGGAAGCCACGCTATTCCTTCCCAGTTTCTCAGTGATTGCCAAAGAGTGGTCACATTTCTCCACAGGTCTCTTTTGTTAGTTTGTGTTTCTCTCTCTCTCTCTCTCTCTCTCTCTCTCTCTCTCTCTCTCTCTCTCTCTCCTCAGCTCCTATATACTATCTATACATATTTTTCCCCATACAGTCCTGCTATCACACTTTCTTCAAGTTTTTCCAGTTTGAATGGACCATTTGTTTCCTGATAAAGCCCCAGTCTTTTCATATTACTGCTGCTAACAGTCCTGCCGAGTAAGCACTTTTAACCTCATGTTGTAGATGAGGCAACTGAGGTGATGTGACTTGCCCTAAGGAGTCACAGACACACCAACAAGCCAGCAGTCAGGACTCAAAACTGCACTGGTCTCACTTGAGAGCCCTTGGGTTTTCAGCTACCTTTAAATTTTTTAATTAATTAATCACTTTTTTCTTTTTGCAGTGTTGGAAATCAAACCCAGAGCCTCACACATACTAAGCAAGGGCTCTACCGCTGAGCTGCATCTCAGCCCTATAATTTCTAGCTATTTCTTCCTAAACACTGAAGAGATGTCTATAAAGATAAACAGAGAAACAGAGCTGTAAGGCAAAAATTACCAGAAAAGTTTAAGTGCTTTATTCAAAGTTAAGCCGTACAAAGCCATTGTGAGTTTCCCACTCTCCTTAGAGATATCTACAAAGAAACTACGATAATTGGAATATAATTTAAGAGCCTCCTGAAGTGTCCTAGAGGAGACCAGAAGTAAATACATTTACAATGCAGAGCCAGACTTCTTCAAAGCTTCCTGCTTCCCTTGTCATCTTCTATGTGCATCACAAAATCTTCTTCCTGACACCTCCAAGCTCTCACATTCTTGACTATAGGCTTTCTGCCTAAGAGTTCCTTCGTCCTTTCTTCCTTATTTTAACTCCTGCCAATAAATCTCAGCCTTTTCCAATGAAAATTCTTCTCATCTCTTCCATTCCTTTAAAAAAAAAATTTTTGTTCCTCTCCTCATTCATGCAAAACCAAAATTAAAAGAAAATAGCTAACTGACAGCTACTTCCACAAATAGGTCTTCTTGGGGGAGCAAGAGTTTTGTTAATATTTAAAAATATTTTTAGATAATTTTTAATTAAATCTACATAACCTAGGTTTGTTCAGTCATTCAAGGAGAAGACACGTTGGCATCCCATGCGACCTCTATGTTAAGGAGAAAGTATGAATTATAAGCTCCTGTAGCTCGAGAAAAGTGGTGCGAGAAGGTGAAAGAGCTCTTGAGTTCTCATTCATTCCCTCATGTTCCCCACGGGCTGTTATACATGTTTGTTGGAATGTGATGGTTTAGAACTTCAGACACATTTTCTTGGAGAAACACCACTAGAGACTATGGCATCATAAATAGCATTTGCATTATTAATACTGACACAGTTATGAGCAGCAGAGTGATGTGTGGGTCAATGATGAGTGCATTCACCATGTTGGCCCCATAACATTATATAGCCTAGTGATGCCATACCAGTTTTAGTTTGTATAAATATATTCCACGATGTTCACGCAATGACAAAATTGCCTAATGATGCATTTATCAGAATGTATCCACATCCTTAACTGACACATGCCTGCATTTATTTTCTCACCGATAAATTCATCCTTTGTCTAAGCCCCAATCCCTAACCAGTCTATCACACAATCTTCCTAATAGTACCCCCAAACAAGCTCTATCTACTGGAATTGACTCTAAGAACTACACTTCAAAACTTTTCTTCAACATTTTAATTGGCAGAATTTGGCAAAAGGTAGTATAGACTTGGTGAGTATTCAGGACAAGCTATTTGCAGTAGGCTTTTTTTATTTTTTAATAACTCTTGTCAGTTGGAAGTTATTTATCCAGAAACATTCTCTTTGGGAGAGCAAATGGAAGAGTAAAAAGATGTGAGGCTTATTATTTCTGGGACTTGAAAAACAAGTCCTCACTGGAACATTGGACAATAAACCAGCTCATCCTGACTCTACCTACAGTTCACAGAGATAACAAGGATCTTCATTTTTGTGGCTCCAAAAGGAACCAACCAAACCTGAGTAGAAGACACTTTGTCCTTCTTCTAGGGCCTGTATGTGGGGCGTACAGAAGAGTAGAGAGCCCTCCTTGGCTGAGTCCCTGTTACACATGAAGCATCATTGTAATCTTAGGTCACAAAAGAGAAAAGACAGAGGCCAGGATTTGAAGACCATTAGGTTTATAGACTATATATGTTTATTGCCTGGCTTCTCCACCACCTCTAAATTGTAATATCTGTGGGGGCAAACAGCCCATAAGTTCATGGCCAACTCCCCAGAGCCTAGCACAGTACCTAGAACACACAGGGGATCACTAAATATATGTTGAATGAGTTAACAAATGAATGAGGTCACTGACTTCAAAGCCTAGGATTGCTCCTCTCCATCTTGCTTGTAGCTAGGAACATGAAATTCAAATAGCTGTTGCTCTCAGATTTTGAGATGTCTCCCTGCAGTGTATTGGTATTGGAATAGTGTTTCTTGCACCCTACTAGAAAATTTGAAGTGAAAAACACAATTTCTGTTAGCAAACAAATCCATTCCCCTGAATGAGGACGAAGCCATTTAACTTCCACCTCCACAGTTAACTTGGGAGAAAATTGGAATCCATGCAGAAAGTTAGGCAGAAACAATTATGTTATAATGAAAATTCCCATGAATACTTTTTCACGTTGGTTTTAGGTTTGCCATGACTGTGTTTGTAGCCAAAACCCCATCAACCAATGGTTTTCCTTACACTACACCAAAGGAGTGGTTCGTCTGGATTTTTTTTTTTTTTAATTCTGTCTTTGAATTGATGAATTGCTTCGTCATCAGGTATTCGGTTTTTATCTTGGGAAATATCGTCTTCTATTGGGAGAGCTGCTCAGCTTTGTGATAGTGCTTTATTACAGGCAGTGCATAGTGATGTTATTATACAAGTTGAAAAAAAAATGCCCTGTAAGGCTCAGAGCTCCCCAGGCACAAGTCTGATCCTTAAACACAATCAAATAATTCTGTTAACTAGAGTTGAGATTGCTTTTTCTTCCCCGCCTCTTTCAACTCCTCAGCAACAAAATCCTCACACTTCATTCTGTGCAAGCAAACTGAGGGGCATTTTCAGTTTTGGGTGATACTAGGATGAACATCACATATTTTCCATCTGTTAGAAACTGAGTTTGTGGAAAACCACATCAAAAACAATTTCATAAGAAACTGGAGCACTTTCAAATGCTTTTAAGCCCATTTCAACATTCTGGGGAGTACCTAAGGAATGTAGAAAAATAACTAATTCTATTTCAACTTTTCTCTCCCAAAGCTGTTGGAATCACAGAACTTCAGGTTAGAGGGTACCAGAAATGTCACACACACACACACACACACACACACACACACACAACACACACACCTATATGAACAATTAAAGGCTAATTATTTAACTTAATTCTTGCCGAGAAATATTCAGTATTTATTATCTCCATTTTTTTAAAGAATATGAAACAAAGTGGAAAAATTAAGCAGCCTGCTGGAGGCCTTAGCTATGACACTGTACCATCTCATCCCTATACTATTCCTTCCATCCTGAGCTTGCACTTCTTGTCTGACCCACCCCATCCAGCCTTAGACTTCTCAGAGTTGTCTGCTCTATGTAGTGAATTAAAAGTTGCCTTTCTCTACCTCCTACCCCAACCTAGTCTAGCCCAGGGCTCTGCTAAATAAGTGCAATCCCTCTTCTAAGTGACAGGCTATTGAATATTGAAAGCTGGCTCCTGTCATCTGAACCCTTTTTTTCTTGTGGGTAAATATTCCTAGATATTTCTGCCATCTTTCCTATAAGGAGGTTTTATCTCTTGGTTGCCATTTATTTTATGTGTGTTCTTTTTAAAAATGGTGACTCAGTAATACCCAAAAGGTTTGAGCTGTTTCCCTGAGCAGACTGAAAATTTCACCTCCCTCAGTCCATTAATGCAACAGAGATCGAATTAAATTCCTCCACTCTCCACCAGTCCTGCATTTTTAAATCTTTGTTTTTGGGAAATCTAGTTTTCCCTCGAAGTCCCCAACCACTACACATAGTGTTCCATCTCTATTAGTGATTTTCTAAAAATGCTAAGCAAATGTTCTATGAAGTTAATCAGCATACCCCCTTGGGACTCTACAGGGTGAGGCTGGCTCCACTTAAATATCTTGCCTTGCTCCCCAAAGCCTTGTGAGCCAAGGAACTCCCCTCCCTAAGGAGTCTATAAACATCTAAGTGTCTGCCTCAAACCCAGTCACTCTCCCAGGAAGGTGGTTTCAGGTGACCTTTCTTGCTGTTCTTGTCATTTTTGTTCATCAAGTATAGTCACCTGTCACCTTTGCCATTGAAGAGATCAATAAAGGGCAATGGTTAAACTTAAGTAACTGGACTGGTTAACTCTGGAGGTTATTGTGAAATATAGAAAAAAATTATATATATATATATATATATATATATATATATATATATATATATATATATATATATATATTTTCATTCCTTAACAAATGATGCCAAAACAGCCTCACTAAATGTTCTTTTAAGAAATTTATGGGAATGGTTATAGTTTAGATATGTGGTGTCCTCTGAAAGTTCCTGTGTGAGACAATTCAAGAATGTTCAAAGGTGAAGTGATTAGCTTATGAAAATTGTAACCTAATCAGTGGATTATATGATGTAAATTAACTTAGTGGTAACTGTAGACAGATAGAGTGTGGCTGCTGGGAGTAGATCACCAAAATTTGGGGTTTGTATTTTGTCCCTGGTGAGCAATGTGCTCTCTCTGTGCTTCCTGACTGTCATGTCCTGAGCTGCTTTCCACCATACCCTTCCACCATTTTGTTCTATCTCACCTTGGGCCCAGAGCTATGGAGTAGACAACCATCAACTGAACCACTGAAACCGTGAGCCAAAATAAGCTTTTCCTTCTCCACATTGTTCTTGTCATCTATTTTGATCAAAGCAACACAAAGCTGACTAAAACAAGGACATTAGCCTCTAAACTCAAATGAGCAGGAAATATATTTGTTTTAATTTATGAACTTTATTTCTTGTTCAAGTTCTCATATTTTTGGGGATTTAATATTAGGCAATTCAGGGGTTCCTCTCCTTTGGGGGCAGTTTATGGAGTGCTACTGTATTGTTGACGTGAGGGCAGCTGATTCGGGTTGTCACTTATTCTCTTGGGCATCTTTTGAGCTGTTTCCATCCTCAGGTCTCACTCCTGGTCTTCAGTTATTGATCCATGTGGTTTGGGGTGTGTCATCTCCATTCTTGACCACAGGTTCTTCCTGACCACCTTCCAGAGCACTTAGGCTTATTCTTTGTACTGGTGCCACACAGAGCCACAGAAAACTCCTAGAGCCATTTCTATCTCCTTATTTGAATTCTCTCAAATCTCTAGCACAGGATGTATATACCTATACCCTCAGTTTCCCTGTGAATGGCTTAGACTTCTGGGGAAAAAAAAATAAGGAAAGACCCTTTGTTTCTCCCTTTGATGTGCCACTGTTTTCTTGAAATGACAAGCTCAGAACCTTTTTTCTGTAGCCCAAATTGTAGAAATAAATATTAAAAATAAAAATCACTTAAACCTGTGCTTAGAAAAAAAAAATCTAAAGTAAGTATGAATTCAGGGCACACAAAAAGATGGAAAAAACTCTCAAGTTCGAGGGCTGCTCCAAATGAGAATGGCTACATGTCAAGTATGCCTCACATACCACATTAGGCCTCCTAGGTGACCTGACTACTGATGTGACCCTTTCTCCCTCTATCTCACCATCTATATTCTCTAATATGCTCCCATCTTTGTTGACAGTGTATGCACATTGCTTTCTTGTGACCCAGAAGAAACTGACTGGCAGAATTATTAGTCAACAACTTTTATAGACTTCATCAAACACACACACACACACACACACACACACAAGCCTTTGCCGCAAACAGTTCACATCTTGACCAACTACTGCTATAAGATCTGGTGTGAAAAAATGAGCTGAAGAATCAGATTATTACTCTCAAAAAATTTGAGCTGGGCACAGTGGCACACACCTGTAATCCCAGCAGCTCAGGAGGCTGAGGCAGGAGGATCGCAAGTTCAAAGCCAGCCTCAGCAACAGTGAGGTTCTGAGCAACTTGGGGAGACCCTGTCTCTAAATAAAATACAAAATAGGGCTAGGGATGTGGCTCAGTGGCTGAGTGCCCCCGAGTTCAATCCCTGGTACCAAAAAAAAAAAAATTGAACTGAGGAACAATGAACATAATCAGAAAATAACAATAAACCCCCCAAATTCTTAATGAGTATCTAATATGTGATAAGCATCCTGCTGCTCAATTTAAAAGCATCTGTCATTTACATTTCACAATCTTTTAAAGTAGATATCATTACTATCTTCATTTCATAGGTGACCAGACTGACAGTTAAAGAAGTTAGGGAAGATCCTCAAAGCTACAGTGAAGAGGAAGGCCAGAATTTGAACCTGAGGAATCTAATTCCTGGTAACAGACTCTTCACCACCTTTTTAACAAGAAAAGGATGCAGGAAGAAAAGTCATCATAGTGTTGGCTCCATACAAAAACAATGTTATGAAGGAAGAGAAAGCATACAGTGCTGCAAATGTGGGGGTCAGAAGATGAAACAGGAGACTGATTCTAATATGCTTGAAGCATAATACTAGATCTCTCTGAAGAAGTGTTCTTTAGGTTGAGATCAAAAGGCTATATGAGAACTAACTAGTCACCAGGAAGAAGGAATAGCACATGCAAAGGCCCGGAGGCTGTGCAGATCACAGTCCCATGTGGACATGCAAGGTGAAAATGGCTGCATAGAGCCTGTCAGGGAGACTAGAAAGAGATCATGCTAGAAAAGGAAGCAGAAGTTGGTCAAGCCAAGCCGCCAGGTCTTATAAACCATGCTAGTGAATTTCAGTGGAAATGGCCTTTGCTCAGGAACCTCGGATCCTGTACCTTGGTGTACAGTGATGATGGCTACCAAGGGGCCAGAACCAGACAAAAGCATGTTTAGATTAATCTGTGCAGTATTGACTCACAGTATTTAGTAAATTGAATTATTAATCAAAAAAGTTGTAAATTGGAAGATTTCCAACTTATTTGGAAAAATTAGAAGACCAGAAAACACTGGCCACAGTCAACAGGTGCTCAATAGTGGCTGTACCCTCTTGAAGCCCTAAGCTCTCCAGTTTATCTCAGCCCCCAGCCAGCCCTACTGAAAACTTGCTTTGCTCATTCACTTACTTGGCTGACCCTGGTGTGTGTTGGAATCAGCAAGTACTAAGAGAAGACTGATGTGCAGATTCTTTGATCTTTATAGGGAAGCAGGCACTTAAGGGGTAAGATTGTAGAACTCCCCTACTTGTAGATTCAGAAATTATAAATTGCTGATTTCATCAATGTGAGCAGCTCCTGGAGCAACTTTGAGACAACCTCAGAATGCTGTTTGCCAGTGCATCATGAACTTCTGCCTAAATGGAAATTGTTCCTTCACTCATCTCTGATGGCCTAACACAGACTTGACCTGGGCATTAAAAAAAAAAAAAGGGGTACAGATAGAGGTTCCTTACAATTACAGCATCCCACTCTACATTGTAGGCCATCCTTCTCTGCCCTAATGATGCCTATTATAAAACACAATAAAAATAGGATCTCCTTGCCAAGCTACATGTGCCTCTGGTTATTAGATGGCCCAGAGGGATGGATAGACCCCACGCTGGTACAATTAGGAGCACGTTCATGCTTTCAACTTGGAAAGACATGCTATGGCTTGTGGTAAAACCACTGCTGATAAACCAAACTGGTGTCCACCTACCTGCCAGCCATATGACCTTGGCAAAGTCTATTTTGACTTCAATCTCTTCATCCACAGACAGTGTTTCAGTGTATACCCTAATTAGTGTTAGGTGAACAATTCTGTCTCTACCTATTTAGGGTATAAAATAAACTCAAACCCAGTTACTTTAATAGTTAAATTAAATTAGCCTCCCTCACCCCAGCCCTCATTGTGTCATCATAAGTTCCTTCTTGCCTCTTGGTTCCTACTCCCATACGAGTCTTCCTCAATCCAAATACTTAATCCTGGTTTTCCAGAAAGAGAACCTGATCAGTCCTATCAGTGGCTTGGTTTTCCCCAAGCTGCTGCAGCTGCCCATGTCTCCAGGTAAAAGCGACATGGCCTCCGTGGTGAAATCACTACCAAAGAATCCCTCTGTGCCACAGCATGCCCTTGAGCTACCAAACCCATGAGGCCACAGACTCCAAAGTAGGGGGCCTAGCTCTGTGCAGCTGCGGTGGTCAGAAGCACCTGCCCTGAGTGCAGAGAGACTGTGCATACACGAGAACTCTCAATCTTACAGACGCCTATGCCTAATGTGGGTGTCATCCCTTACTCTACTGGATTGTTCAGTTCCTGGTACCATTTATAGATCTTCAGCTTACCAGGTCCTTTGACAGACACTCACAGTCAGCCCCTTCCCCAAAGCACACATCCAGTTCAACATAGTCAACTTGGAAGGTGTTGCCAGGCACTGTGACAGACCACTCCCTTGTGATTTTCTTAAGTTTCTAGTCCTTTCATGCTCTCGAGCTCATTCCCATTTCCTAGCACCCAGGAAAATTTTGTTTTATCCATGAAATAAAACATGCCTACATATAAAGTATGAAGAGAGCGGATGTTCTCTTCTTCACCTCAACTTGTGATCACAGCCACCCCTGCATACTGCTCTGTGCTACAAATATTTTCAATCACAGAATAACTCAAAGACAGGCTAACATGGGGGCTATTTGGCTGCTCGAGTTTATGTTTCCTGAAAATTTTGGGGGAGAGGTAGGTCTGGCCCAAGATGGACAAAGATTTTAGTTGTTAAGCGCATGGATGCTAATCACAAGTCCCTTGTGACCCTAGTTCCTTGGGTAAATCATTAAAGCTCCCTGTGCCTCAATTTCCTCACCTATAAAATGAGGCTATGAAAAGGATTATACGAACTAATGTTTGGAAAGCCCTGACAACAGTTTCTGATATGCAAATGGTACTAAACAGGTTACTTTCTTTTTAATTTTTAGGACTCTTTCCACCCGAGTCCTCGAAGCCCTTTGCTCTCATGTGACTATAGACATTTCCATAGGGAAGGAATCACTTAAGAAAGTAAGAACAGAAGAAGAGTTGCTGGGAGAAAGAAAGGAAGAACACAGAGAAGAAAGATGAAAAGAAGAAACTGGCCAGGAAAACACAGGGACTCCAGGAGCATTGCCTTCACTCACTGGTAATAAAAGAAGCCATAGTTCTGACCTTGAGGCCTTGGTTCAGTGTGCAAGAGCAACCAAACTCGGGGCAGTTTGGTAAAATTTCTGAACTTCTATTGTGCCATTTATAAAAAGAACAACAATATTTATCCCAACACATCCGTTTAAGAATTAACAAACTAATATCTATGAAAGTGTCTAAAACAATCAATGTTGGCTAAATTAAGGCATGCATTTTTAATCATTAATCATCCATGTTCTGCTAACTGCTGGGTTCTCTAAAGGCTCTAGTGAACTTCACCCCAGACTTGGAAATGCTGAAATCAACTCATGCCTGTATTTAAGTCCATAACAGCCACCACATGGAGGAATATCACCTGGTGCTCTTCTTACAAAGCCATATCAAACACATGATGGGCTGACTCCAGTTCACCTTCAGGGGTCTGGGCACCCACACTCACTGCTATAGCCACAGGGTCAACTGTACCATGTGTCTGTCTGACATCTTGATAATTATAAAAGGAGTCATGTAGTCTTAAATACATTCTAAAAACAAGGATGTAGACACTGGATGACAGTGTTTGCCTCAAAACATATACCAAAACAATTTTCTTTTCATAATAGAAATATTAATAATAAATTTAGCTGCCTGCTCTGTGTTTCTCATTAAACTTCTCTTTTGGAATGAGCTCCAGAATTTCTCCCATGTTGTGAGTCTTAGATTCCAGGGCCTGGAATTTGGTTTGGAGATAAGAAAGGAGTGCGTGTGGGATCCAGAATACAGGCTACTGCATTGTTCTCCCTTGACCTGGAAACTGGCTTGTGAGGGATAAAAAAGAACCTCAGTATTGCCTCAAAAGAGCCAGAGAGAAGAACTCCCAGAAATCTGTTTTAAAGAGGATATTGTGTATTAGCTCTTGCAGGACAGGAATTGTCCTATCTCAGAATGTGCACTCAAAATCAAGCATAATCTCTGACATATTGTGGGTATAGATGGTCTTTATATGATAAAAGGAATGAAAGAAAAATCAAATGATGGCAGATTTGAATAAATAACTCAATGAATCAGTAAATAATGAATAAATGAGAGGGTCTAAAAGACTGTTCACGAGGGCTTTTCCAAGTACCTAGAGACTTGGATAAATGTCCAGGTCTTGGTTTACACATTTCAGAACTAGATTACAAATGGAGTGATGAGATCTGACGGTCTTAATCCATATTAATCTGACTTATAAATCAGTGACTAATAAATCAGAGCATCAAGTTACTAATTTATTTTGAAAAAACATTAGCTTTTAGTTTACAAAAAAAAATGCTTAGCTCAATTTCTGACTCACAGTAGGCACACAACAATATTTGTTGACTGTATAAAATATTTAGTCAATTCAACAAATATTTAATGAGTTCGCATTATGAAGGAGGCACTGAACTTAGCATGTGGGATGTGTGGTGAGCAGATCTATCCTATTGTGCCATCATGCAGACAGCACCAGTGGAAAGTCTGTATGAGATCCTTGCTTAAAATGGAAAAGGTTGCTTGTTTTCTTTAGAATCAGACAAAAGAGAACCTGATGATATTAATGGAATATTTAATCAAATTCTAATGGGTTATTTATATCTTCCTGCTCTTCTTGATGTAGGATGTCCCTTTAAGAAGAGCTGGCTCTAAGTGCACAGGGACTGAAGAAAATGTTAACAGTGATCCCCTCCAGGGACGATGAGATCAGGGGAATTTTATTTTTTGCTTCCCACTTCTCAGTACTATTTCAAAATTTTAACCATGAGAATATAGTATTTTCTGGTTTAAAAATCACTACCATTAATGCCTAATTGAGACTTTTCTCCATTATGTTATTGGAAACAGGAAGCAGAGCATTTAAGAGGAAATGGATAGCCATCCCAAGCACTTTATGTCTGAAACAAACACTTCAGGAGTAAACCTAGATTCTGTTTCCAGGGAACACAGGGCTTAACTAAGCCGTAGGATTGAACTTGCAGGCTATCTGGAACTGGATTCATTTAATCCCTTTTAGGACACAATACCCTGTATGTTTTTGACCATCATCCTGGGCAAAAGGCAATGTCTGTGACCCACTTTTGAGTCACCACAGCCGATTGGCTAATATCAAACAACATCTTATCGGTTCTTAAAAAGTGGATTAACGTGGAATTTGCTGTCTCTGCTATGATCCCTGAAAAGGGCTGTGATTTCAGAGCCGAGTAAGGCCATCTGAGGCAGAGGCTCCACACTGCTACATGAGCATTTGGCAGTTTTTTCTAAGTGGATCTGCGGCGGCCGTGGCTCAAAGGCCACAATTGTGTATCCCAGGGGCACAGCAAAAGAAGTTCAGGGCATGCTTCTCATCAGTGCACCCAAGGCCAACACCACTCAAAATTCATTTCAGCTCTCTCTCAACCCCATTCTCACCTCTATAGAAAGAAAAATCAGCTAATAGAAACATTTGTTGTCAGCGTTCCTATGAGATGGTGCTGAAAGAGGAGACTTTAAAATGTAAAAATAGAGGGAGCCTATTTAATTGATCAGTCAGTCAGCAATGTTTATCTTCCTAAACACTTTTCTGAGTACCTGGCCTGGTGGCAGCTTGTCAAGGCTGTGAACTAATCACAGGGGCATCAGAAGGAGAGAGACGGGGTCTGAGTACTGACTCTGTCAAATATTTAAATTGAACTGCGTATTTCTAACAGTCATTCTCAAAGGTAACTCACTCAAGGGATCAAGGAGACACATTCTCAGCACTTGCAACATCAAATTATTAGTTTATAAGAAAAAGGTTTGATGTTAATAGAAAGAAAGCTAAATCCTCATAAAGGGTGGTCAAAGTTTTTCCAGAGGAAAGTTCTGATTTTCTCCTGCACAATACCTTTGGACGTGTAGTCAAGACGTTGCCAGAGGCCAGAAGCTTTCTATCTTCTTGCTTCACCGCCAGTTCCATCATAAGACTTTCATCTTTACTGTGGCTAGAGAGTGATTGCACCTGCAGCCAGCCCACCTGCACTTTAAGCAGGAAGAAGGAGGCAGGGCCAAAAGCCTTTTATTTCATGTCATTGCACTTAAACGTTTATATCATTGGTCACAGCTGTGTGACATCACCACTACCGGCTGGAGTGTGATTATGAAATGAATACTGAGCTGTATAGCATCTATGTATAAGGAAAGCAAAAAAAAAAGAAGGTATTTGAGTATCTGTATTGAGTGAGCCAATCCTTGAACAAGGAAGGATGGGGAGAAGACATCAGTTACTTAATGGTCTCTCTTTATATGTTATTTTTATCTTCACATTAAGATAAGGAAGCTAGTATCCAGTTATGTTATAATTATTGCCTTTCTGAACGTAGAGGTAGGATTCAAATAACAGCCATTCTGTCTCTGAAGTTTTCAATTTTAAGGAGAAAATTGCTTGTTTGGGATACGAATCTAGAGTTTCTCTTTAAGCACCCTGGACCAAACTCGAGTTCCCTAGTAAGATATAGAAGTAGCAACAATTAAGTTTGCAGTTGGAAAGATACTTTTATGGCTGGCTTTAGAACATACTGTGCTTAGCAATTTTGTTTGGTTGTTCATGGCAGGGACTTTCACACTCTTCTAGGCCACTGCAGCTGCTGTCCTCTCGATAAAGTAGGCAAAAATACATCTATCTGTGGTTAAGGTCTTCACCTGAACTTAAGTACCAGTGATTATCTCCATCTCTTGCGAGGGTTCAAATTGACAAGCTAATTTGCCATTTACAATCATTTTCTTTTAAGCTGTAAAAGGAAGGATATTTGAACCATTTTCTTATACAGAAAAAAGGTTTTAAAAATATGATTCTCAGAACTTATTTTGCAAAGCAATCAACAAGGCACTTATCAACTGCAGTTGATTGGTGATGGGTGTGGTAGGAAGGGTTTGAGTCGACTTCCTGGATACCATAAAACTGAGGAGAAGTTGGTGCACAAAGAGATTGAAGAATGAAATGTGAAATAAGAAATAAACCACAAGCGCAAAAGAGTCTGCATGTCCCTGAGGAGCCAGGGTCTTCAGCCTTCTCCAGCGGCAGGTTATTTAAATGGATGGTTTGTGTTTATAGTGCACTGCTTAATAGATGGACTATACTTTGTGGAATACAGAGATGTGTCATTTCAAGGTCATCCCTACCTTCAGCAGCCTCACCTTAGTGTTGCCATGGGTGAGTCATGGGAAGAAGCCCCAACACTTGTGTCCTTTAAAATGGAAACCAAACTACATGGCACACAAACAAAGGATGTGGCCCTGGTGCTAGGAATGTGACAGGATCTGAACCGGCTTTGGAAATTGAGCTACAGTGAATGGTTCATTAATTCCTTCCACAGACCTGTATTGATCACCTTCTGAGCTCATAATCACTGGGAGCCTTTTTGGAATGACTTGAGTACAGAGTAAGGGAGACGGTAGCTTGCTGTAGAGGGAGGGCCACTTAAATCATACACCATCTTGCTTATTAATGGCTGCCTTGAAAGCAAACCTATCTTATTACCATTTCCAGGAACAAAGGGAAAAATGACTGCAAACACACGAAATTAATTCTAACTATGTCTTTAAGAGGTTTTGAAGTTTTATTGGGCAGGAATCTTTTGTTAAGTAATCAAACAAGAGATTTCTGTGCATCACATAGACTTCTCCCAAGCAATAATAATAATGGCAAGTTATTGGGTACCCGCTGGGTCATCCAGTTGTTTATTTAATATGGTATTTAAAGCAAATTCATATGTTTAAATTGAACTTCTAGAGATACTAGAGGTCATGGGATATGAACTGGCAATCAATTTTCCTTATCACTTTTCTGAATCGAGCATTTCAACTGGGCACCAAATTCATTAACTTCTTGTGTTCTAACACACATCAAACCCAGTAACCTTTTCATGTAGTGCTAAAATTGCCTCCTGTGCTACCTCCTTTGCTCTCTATGGGCTGGCAGAGCTCCTTGTGTCTCTGCATACACAGCAGTTTCTATAAAGCATGGAGAGTACAAGATTCTCAATGCACTTTTTAAACATATCAATGTATAACCTCACTTCTCTCTAAAAGGCAAAATTCCCAGTCATGGATATATAAATAACCAACCTTAAATCATTGTAATAAAAAGACAAAACAGTTGGGTAAATAATTTATTTGACACCTTCTGCTAACTTCTTGAAATAAAAATAAACACAAAATCCTTCCATGTCTTCATATGAAGAGCAGAAAGTATTTTGCGCAGTGGGGGCTACTATGAAAGAACACCATTGTTTTAGTCAGCTTTTTTGTCACTGTAACCAAAAGACCTGAGAAGAACACAGAGGAAGAAAATTTGATTTGGGGCTCATGGTTTCAAAGTCTCAATCCATGGATGGCCGACTCCACAGCTCTGAGCCCGAGGTGAGGCAGAACACCAAGGTGGAAGAGCAAGGGTGTGGTGGAGGAAAACAGCTTAAGACATGGCTACAAGGAGGCAGAAAAAGAGCTTCACTCACCAGAGATAAAATATATACCTCAAAGGAATGTCTCCAGTAACCTATCTCCTCCAGCCACACCCCACCTGCCTTCAGTTACCACCCCGTTAATCCCTGCGGTGGGTTAATGCACTGATTATGTTAAGGCTCTCATAACACAATCATTTCACCTCTGAACTTTCTTGCATCATCTCACACATGAGCTTTGGGGAAACACCATAAAAACCATGTACTGGATGGCTTACACAACGTACATTTATTTCTCCTACTTCTAAAGATCAGAAAATCCAAGGTCCAGTTTCAAGCAGATGCAGTGTCCAGTGATGGCCTCTTCCTGGACCTCAGAAAGCCATCTTATTCTTGTATCCTTACAAAGGAGAGAGCATAGGGAAGGGTCACAGCTCTCATGCCTCTTTTTGTAAGAGCCCTAATCTATCATGAAGACTCCAGCCTTATAACCCAAGTACCAACCAAAAGCCCTACCTCCTAAGCCCCCTGAAGTGAAGGTTAGGATTTCAACATGGGAATTTTGGGTGGACACAAACATTCAGTCCAGAGCAAACAGTTTTCTACAGTGAAGTCTTAAATGGTATTTTGCTCCTAGGTAACATAGGCATAACTGACAACTCCACAACACCTTTCCATCATTTTACTGCTTGCTTAAGAGATTTTTATGCCTGTTCACACCAAGACATGCAGGTCTTCTCAGTAGCTAATAATTTGGTGGCATTTCACACTAATGGCCAATATATATTTAGTTGGACAGGGAGAAGCACATTTTTCTCTAAATATAATTTATACTGAAATAGATTCACTTATTAATTCCGATTCATGTACCAAAGCATTGAAATAATTTGGCAAAATCATTTTCTTCTCTCTGCAGTCTTTGTTTCTCTTTCATTTTCTTGTGATACTTAATAAACAAGACACCTTCTTGGGAGGCATATTAAAGTGTGCAAAATTTAGATAATAAAACAAATTCTGGGACACAGTATTATATCATGCATTATTCATTTTTAGAATTTCAATAGACTTGCAGCTATGCCTGGACATGTGAATCACAACAACACTCTGCAGAGATAGGTGGGTGCTAACCAGGGGGGTCTTTTCTCCTCTGCACTTGAGAAAGCTCTCTATTTTGGCAGGAGCAGGGCTAATTAAACCTCACAGGCTATGTATGGTAGAAACCTAAGACACCATAATCTTTTTTCAAGGGACAGATCTTTCCCATCCCCCAAACTCTGCCTGCATCCTAAGAGGCTGCCTTTGGGCACAGTCCTTTAGTCTGATTAAGAACTCAGAAAGATCTAAGGCAACAAGGTTCAGTAGAGAAACAGAGCTTCCAAAGGACTTGAGTGCTTTTCCACAATGGCCTCAGCAGAAGCCTCAAGGAAAAAAATATGCCTTAGGAGGAGGAGCAGGGGTAGTTTTTGTCTAATGAAGTGAACTGATTCCCAGGAAAATCACAGAGTCTTTAAGGAAGATGAATCAGTAGCAAAACCAACAGCTTGAATTGGAAAGAAGAGATACAGATAAGATGAAAACAGGTCTTTAGAACCTCCTAGAAAACTGCAAACCAGAAACCATGGCTACCTTTCATGAAAAAAAAAAAAAAGATAGCTCAGAACATGGAAACAGAAGTCCAGAAGGCAGAGCCAAGAGCCACGAGCAACTGCTCAAGTTCTTTTTTTGTCCTGAGTAAGGAAACTATCAACCTGTGTCCTGATGTGTCTCAGATTGGCCATGAGCTGATGGGTCCTGGGTGCCTCCTCTGACTCCTCATTTTGACAGGAGGGCTTACAGCGACTAACCCGTAGGAGCCCTGCAGTTGTATGTTGAGTGCGTGTGGAGAAGACAGTGTGTGTACTTATTTCCCATGACTTCATCCTGAAAGGAGCTACACTCAAGAAAACCATTGCTGATTTTCACAAGAAACAGTTGGACTTCACATTGGACCTGTAATGTGTCATCTCAGCTATGGTGACCCCATTCTCCCAAATTCCCATGTTTTTAAGTTTCCAGATGGAGTTGGACAAAAGGGAGATTTGGGGGTGTAATGGGGAGGGTGGATGTGATGTGGTTACTGTTTGTAGCTCACACATGCATCTTGCTATGGGCTTGCTGGCCCACCTCTTGGTGTGAGGGAGGAGCTGGATCACCACCACTCCACTCTCCCTTGGATCTCCCTTCAGTTTCTCTCACTCTTGGGCAAGAGAGAGAGAGAGAAAGAGAGAGAGAAAGCTCTGTGAGGAAAGACCCCAGTTTCTGCCAAACGCTTGCTTTCATGATGCCCGTTTCAGCCTGTTCTCATGGCTGCAGCTCATACTCGTGGCTGCTATTTGATTTGAACACATCTTCTCGTCCACTCTGCCTTCTGGACTTGCAGCTGTACCACGCACACCATACTTACATGGCTTAGCCACCATGTACAATGGCAGGTCAAGTCCCTGTGACAAAGGTGTATATTGCATGGTGTATGTATACATACTCTGTCCCTCATTGTTCTGCTTCTCTGATTGTGCCCTGATAGAACTGGCACTATTTTAGATGAATCTGTTATTGTAAGACAGTCATAAATTTGTAACAACACAGAAACTTTTGAAGAAAAGAGACATGGTAATCCCTTCACCTTAAAAGAAGAACACCAAAAGCTTTCCTAACAAAAAAAATTGTGAAAGTCTAGACTAACATCAATCTATTTTACCAGGCTATCTTTAGTGTTTATTCAAAAGCATGTTTAACCTAATTCAATCTCTTCCTTCATTCCAAACTTGGGTTAACAATATCACCTGTTTTACAAAGGTGTTCACTTATGATCCACAGAAACATCTCCAGTGCAGGATTTCTCAGCCTCAGCACAATTGACCTTTCAGGTTTTTGTGATGGGACTGTCCTGAGCACTCCAGAATGTGGAACAGCACACCTGGTCCCACTCATCACACACCAGCTTTTCTTCCCAAGAGTGACAATCAGCAACGTCTCCAGACATTGCCAAATCTCCCCAAGGGGCAAAATCATGTCTGGTTCAGAATCACTGTTCTAGCATATTTAGGAGGAAAAGGAAGGCCATATTGTTGTGGTGTGAACTGATAAATACAATCAATAAGAGTGTAAGTTATAGGTTATAGATTAGTAAAAATATAGATTATAGATATAAGATTTTGATAAGTGAAACAATTTGAAAGCAAGTACTGTCATAGACAGGCCTAAGACTCCATTTTGCTACCCTCGATAAAAATTACTGTTACAAGAGCTGTTTCAGAGGAACAAAATGAAAGCTGTTTTCTTATATTGTTTTCTATACTTTGTACCCCACAAAATGTACTCAACCCAGGAGATGGTGGTCTTGGTGACCCAAGACTTTGAAGTAGATTCTTGCCCCTGCTAGCCACCTGCTCAAACTCAGGATATGGATGTCCAACATCTGCTTGGACCCAAGATGTGGTTAACTTGCTTGCTTACTAACTGGAAAATTCCAGTCCAAATCCAGTCCTGCTTAGGGCTCCAACAGCAATTTCCTGTTCTCCCACAGAGCTTCAGTTTCTCCAGGTGGGTGATAGTCCCTGGCCAGGTAAATAAAGCTCTTTGAAACAGACTTAGAGTGTTTTCTGAAGCAGCTCTTCATAACAATATAAAAGCATTCTGATTAGCTCACAGACCCCTAGAAATCAAAAATGACCAAGTTTGAGTCTTGAAAGTAAAGAATGATACCCCAAAATATACCACAGTACCAATCCAGAGGGAAACAACTATTGCTGTTGATTTTTACTGCCCACTCTATTGCCAGTACCACTGGTCATCGACATTGGAACCCACCAATTCTACTACCCCTGCTACTTAGGAATCATCTTGCTTTCACCACAGCTGCTGAAAAGAAAAACAAAACAAAACACGTCCTTGCTATTCATATCTCATCAGGTCAATAACCACCATTGTGGGGCACATGATAAGAAAATAATTAGGCTATGCCCACATATAACTTTTAATTGCAGAAGACACTGGGGAAATGATTATGTAACATCTGTCTAAACCTCATAAGTGAGGATTAGCCACACATAAGACAGATTTCTAAATCTGGGCAGTACAAAAGAATGACAGAATCCACTAGACATAACAGATCAATAGATCTGAGGGTTGTCTTGGATAATGAATGAATGTGAAGGACAGAGCAGGTAGCTGGCTATGAGTATGAATTATCTACTACTTGCCTGGCAGAATGCTATATACTATGGTGGGTCCAAAGAAGTCAGGGTTTCTGAGCTTAGAGAGATTTCAATCCACCCTACAAGTGGTCAAGGTTTGACCTTTTCATGAGGCTAAGTCTCTAAGCACTCTTCTGTGTGCATAAACTTTGTCTGTTGGTTTTGGAAGACATCATAACTCTTTTTGAAAAGAACCTTTGGGTCAGAAATAATGGAATGTTTCCACTTTTCATTTGGCAAGTTATTTGGGGAAGAAGTGGGTGAATAAGCAAGGGTTGATGGTGCTGTGATAGATGACAAAAATTTCTTTCTGTGCTGCAATGGTTTGGAGAGGCAAGAGTCACACACGTAGTACTCATTAGTGCTAATGGGAGTTGGGTCTGGCATCCAGAGAAGAACATGTCCTTGGAGTTATACTTTTCTCTGTGGACACATTGACATTGAAAGAGCCTTTGCCATAAATTATCTCTGCCATTCAAGAGAACATTTAGCCCATTGATGCAGAGGGAAGATGAAAGAGTCAGTGAAGTTTTCGGAAGGAGCTCATAGACTGGGGTGACTATCTTTAGGAAGATTAACAAAGGCACACGAGGCATCAGAATTCAATAATGGAGAAACAAATAAAGAAAGGTGCTTCCTTGTTGGAGCTTGTGATGGCTGTAATGTGTGCATAATGCCAAATACATGAATATAAAGTGAAAAATCCATTACTTTTCCCAAAACCTGTATTTAATGCTTCATGTTGCTTTTTTAAAATAGACAAAAATATAATTTAAGAAATAACAATACTACTGAGGCAGGGTCACAGTCCATTCAACAAAGGATTCTGTCCCTAAGAGTTATTAAATGTATTTAGGTGAAAGATGATGTTGGCCTGTGTTATATAAATGAATGTGTAAGTGAATGAGAGAAGTAAGAATAAGTGATTAACTAAATTAATTCAGTAATTTAGCTTCATGGCTTTGTTCCATGCAGTCATTCAGGGATCCATGCCCTTTCTACCTCTCCTGATGGCATTGCAAGTTCACCACGGGGTTCTTTGCATTCAACCCATAGACAAGGGAAGAGAATGAGTGTGGAGGAAAGAAGGAGGCTTAAAAGCGAGGCCAGTGAATGACACTCATAATTTATTTTCAAGTCTCACTGGTAAGAACTCATTCACAGGGACATACCTTGCCACAAGCATAACCAGCAATATAATTTAAGTGTGTGCACCCAGAAGCAAAAGGGAAAGAGTTTGGTAAACAACAGAGTACATGCAAATGTGTTTATGAGGCTTTATTTGGAGAATGTTTCATGGTTGTATTTTATTTTCTTAATCATATGACCACCCTTCCCTGTTAGTTCTCCTGTTCAGTTGTGCATCTCATAACCTGAGATGTCATAACTAAACACCATAGAAGAAAATATAGAAATGGGAGGAGAGGAGAGAATGACAGGAGAGAAGAGGACTGCAAAGACCTGAGTATCAATGCTGCCCAAATATCTCCTTCTATAGAAGAGGATACTGAGTCCGATGAAGAAGTGTCTTTCCCAAGGACACACATCTTTACATACAAAACTGGGACTTCAATCAGTTCTCTTAATTTTATTATCAGAATTCTTACCCATATACCATTAGTTAAAATGTATACATGGCAACATTTGATACAAACATTCAGTGGCATTTCCATGTAGTTGTGGCTTTATAAGAATGCCTAATATTGGTAGTTTTGACCCAGGAAGTATGTATTTTGATAAACATTTTTGGAATCCCAACTAATAATCCTAAACTCTTCGTTTGAATTACTATCATTAAAATTATTTTTCACTAAATGCTGACTGCATGTATACCCTAAGGCCTCTAAAATATATTGGAAAACAATTTTGGTTTTCTTTTTAATTTCCCTTTTACTTGAAGCATGATTCTTTTGTTTTTTTCTTTTTTTTAATTGGTCCTTTTTAGTTATACACAACTGTAGGATTAATTTTGACACAATTATAAAAGCATGGAATATAATTTGTATAATATAATTCGGTTCCTAGTACTTCCCTTTCTCTCACCTCCTTCCTCCCCCTTTTCCTTTCCCTCTACTCTACTGATCTTACTGCTATTTACTTACAGCTTTTGTTTTTTAAGTAGTGTATTGTGGATGTGCACGATGGTAAGTTTCACTGTGGTATATTCATGTATGTACACAGGGAAGTTAGGTCAGATTCATCTCACTGTCTTTCCATATCCCATCCTTCCTCCCTTCCTTCATTTACCCTTGTCTTTTCCATTTACCTTTCCTCTATTTTTTTAATCCACCCTCCCATATTTTGAATTAGCTTATACATATCAAAGAAAACATTCAATCTTTAATTTGGGGGAACTGGCTTATTTCATTTAGCAGGATAGTCTCCAGTTCCATTCATTTATTGGCAAATGCCATAAATTCATTCTTCTATATGTTTAGACATTGTGTATATATGCCACATTTTCTTTATCTATTCATCTGTTGAAGGGCACTTAGGTTGGCTCCATAGTTTGGCTATTGTGAATTCTACCACTATAATCATCAATGTGGCTACATCACTGTAGTATGCTCATTTTAAATCCTTTGGACATATACCAAGGAATGTGATAGCTAGGTTCAATGGTGATTCCATTCCTAATGTTTTGAGGAATTTCCATACTATTTTCCAGAGTGGTTGCACATATTTTCAGTTCTGCCAACAATGTATTTGTGTACCTTTCCACCCACAACTTTACCAGCATTTATTGTTATTTGTATTCTTTGTAATTGCCATTCTAACTGGAGAGAGAGATAAAATCCCAATGTAGTTTTAGTTTGATTTTCTCTAAATTTCTAGAGATGTTGGCCATTTTTTCATATATTTGTTGGCCATTTGTACTTATTTTTTGAGAAGAGTCTGTTTAGTTTCTTTGCCCATTTATTGATTGGATTTTTGTTTATTCATTTGATGTTAAATTTCTGAGTTCTTTGTGTATCTCAAATATTAATGCCCTGAGGAGCAGGTGGCAAATATTTTCTCCCATTCTGTTGGCTCTTTCTTCATGTTTTTACTCATTTCCTTCTCTGTGAACAAAGTTTTGAATTTGATGCATCCCAGTTACCGAGTTTTGATTTTACTTCTTATGCTTTAAGGCTCTTTTTAAGAAAGTCATTTACCGAGCTGACACGTTGGCATGTTGGGGCTACATTTTTTTTATAGCAGTTGCAGAATCTCTGGTCTACTTCCCAGGTCTTTCATCTAGTTGGAGTTGACTTTTGTGCAGGGTGACAGATAGGGGTCATATTTCATATAGATTTCCAGTTTTCCCAGCACTATTTGCTGAAGATGCTATCTTTTCTCCAACGTAGGTGTTGGCATCTTTGCCTAACAGGAGATAACTGTATTTATGTGGGTTTGTCTATGTGTCTTCTATTCTATTCCATTGATCTTTATGCCTGTTTTGGAGAAAGTACCATGCTGGTTTTTTTTAAAAAAAATTATAACTTTATTTTTTTATGTGGTGCTTAGGCTCAAACCCAGTGCCTCACTCATGCTAGGAAAGTGCTCTATCCCTGAGCCGCAACCCCAGCCCACCATGTAGAGTTACTACAGTAACTCTGTAGTCTAATTTGAAGTCTGGTACTGTGAGGCCTTCTGCTTTGCTTTTCTTACTCAGGATTGCGTTGGCTATTCTGAGTCTCTTATTCTTCCAAATGAATTTCAGGACTTTTAGTTCTGTGAAGAATGTCATTGGAATTTTGGTGGGAATTGCATTGAATCTGTATAGCACTTTTTGTAGTATGACCATTTTGACAATATTAATTTTTCTTATGCAAGAACATGGAGGTCTTTGCATCTTCTATGGTCTTCTTCAATTTCTTTCTTCAGTGTTTTATAGTTTTCATTGCAGAAGTCCTTCACCTCTTTTGTTAGATTGACGCTATCTTTTTAGTGTGACTTTGTACAAAGCTTGACAGTATTCTATTAAAATTTTTGTGTCTGTGTTCATCAAGGATATTGCTCTGATGTTTTCTTTCTTTGATGTGTCTTTGTCAGGTTTTGGTATCAGGGTGACACTGGCTTTGTAGAATGAGTTTGGCATGTTTGCTCCTTTTGTATTTCAGGGAATAATTTGAGGAGGATTGGTATTAACTCTTCTTTCAGGTCTGGTAGAACTCAGCTGAGAATCCATCTGGTCCTGGTCTTTCCCTTTTTTGGAGGCATTTGATAGCTGCTTCAATTTCATTACCTGAAATTGATTCATTTAAGTTTTCTCTATCCTCCTGGTTCAATTTGGATAGGTCATATGTCTCTAGTAATTTGTCAATAGCTTCAGAATTTCTAGCTTGGGAGTATAAATTTTCAAATTTGTGTTCTATTTGATTCTTAATATTGACAGGTTTTGTTTGATGTACATAGATGCTTTATTGTTTGGGGCATAAATATTTACGAAAGAATTGTGCATGACTTTAGCTTGCATTTCAGAGCCTTCATCTATCTCAATCAACCTTAAATTTGACAACTTAATGTTATCCCAGATTTCTTGAATATTCTGTGGATGGTCTCTTAACATGTATTTTCTATGGTCTGCTTTATTACAAGGATGCACTTGCCTTCAAGGCCTAAAAAGTCTATCCTCAAAGTGGTCTAATCTATTGGTGATTTTTTTCATTGAATCTTTAATTTGATTTATTGAATTTTTCATTTTCAGGGTTTCTGTTTCATTCTTTTTCAGAGTCTCTCTTTATTGCAGTGATCTTTCACTTCTTGTATTTTCTCTCTGATTTCACTCCTTACAACTTCTTTTAGCTCATAAACAGTTCATAAACTTTCTAAATTCCTTCTGCAACATCTTCTTGACTGTGGTGTTGATGGAGTCAGTTATTGAAGCATTCTGGGTTATTTGAGATGGTTTGTCCCTTTGGATTTTCATATTATTTGTATGTCTACCCATCTCTCAGTACAGTTTTCACTTCATTTAAGCAAAGGTCTACTTTGTGAGCTAATTTCTCTTAAGAGCCCTGAGCTGGGTGAATATCCAGATAATGATATTTTAAGTCAATGTGTGACCTCTGCTGATCCCAATATCAGCACAAGTTTAAGAGATGCCAGTGAGTCCTATTTACTATAATCACTTCAGAGCCAAGCCTCATTCTGTTCAACCTTATAAGAAACAAAACACTGCTGCAATTGTTCTCCCTGGTTCCTCAAATTCAGGTATAAACTGTAATAAAGTTCACTGATTCTTCTTCAATCTCTCAGAGTACTCTTTATTGAAATAATCAAAAGCCAGGACACTCTGGGGTTCTTTTGTTGGCTAACATCAGAAAACAACTCAAACAAGCTTAATTTTCAAGGAGGATCCTACTGAATCATGTACACACTGGAAATATTGAGAGATACAACCAGTGTCATGGAGTTCTCTCAGCCTGTCACTTGTATCTATTCATTTTTAATTCTCTTTCTAGCTTGGCCTGATTTCTTCTACTTGAAGATCAGCTATTTCCACATTTTGGAATGATAGCCCATGGCACTGACAACCTATAAGTGTTTTGTGGGGGGTTTTTGTTTGTTTATTTTGGGTGGTTTTTGAGTCTGAGTTCTGGGTTACACCCTCGGCCCCTAGCCCTAGAAGTCATGACATCCAAAGAAAAGAGAAATTCTTTCCCTTCACCTATAGCAGAAATGTCCTAGAATGGTCTCTAATTGGCTTACCTTCAGTCACCTGCCTTTCTGAGAGCATTTCAGTGAGGGTTCAGGGAGAAGAAATAGACACTATAATCAACATCCCCCAGACCCTCAAAGAGTAGAGGATAATTTCCTCCAGAAACCAAGAGAAAAGGATACAAAACATGCCAAGCAGAGAAAATTATTTGTTATTACAGTGTAACTACTTTCTGGCTAAGAAAAGTGTGTGTATGTATGTATGTGTGTATATATGTATGTATGTGTATGTGTATATATATATATATATATATATATATATATATATATATATATATATATATATCAGAGTACATTATTATAATACACAACTAAAATGTAAAATTTGAGGCACATCTAAATCTTTAGAGACCCAATATATAAAATACATACTTACAATGTACCACATGGTCAACATGCAAATTTAGGATCTCTCTCTCTCTCTCTCTCTCTCTCTCTCTCTCTTTCTCTCTCTCTCTCATTTATTTATTTTTTTTTAAAAGAAAGAGTGGGGGAGAGAGAGAGAGAGAGAGAGAGAGAGAATTTTTTTAATATTTATTTTTTAGTTCTCGGCTGACACAACATCTTTGTTTGTATGTGGTGCTGAGGATCGAACCCGGGCCGCACGCATGCCAGGCGAGCGTGCTACCGCTTGAGCCACATCCCCAGCCCTCTCTCTCTCATTTATATTTTGTTTTTTTGAGGGGGTACTGAGGATTGAACCCAGGGGCACTTTACTACAGAGCTACATTCTCAGTCATTTTTTATTTAAAATAAATATTTTTATTTATTTACTTAAAGACAGGGTCTCACTAAATTGCCTAGGTCCACACTAAATTGATGAGGCTAGCCTCATATTTGAGATTCTCCTTCTTTGACCTCCTGAGTAAACTACCATACCCAGTCCTTCCTCTCTTTTAAATTAAAACCTTAGAACTACAGACAGAAAATATGAGCTGTGATCTCTCTGCCCAATACCTCCTATTAGTTATTAATAGTAATGAAAAACATCAGATTTGTAGTTATTTTGCTTACATCTTCAAAAATGTAATTCTTGCCTTACACCCCAGAGGAAAACATAGAGCAAAATATTGGGTTTAGATAAGGTCAATAAACATTATTTTATTCATCTCTCTCATTTTGCATTTACAAAGTCCAAGACAAGTGAAGTAATTTAGCTAAATTACACACCTTTCATTGAATGAATCCTGTGTTAAAACTCAAGTTTATTTCCAGGTAGTACATTTTTCTGTAGTATTCCACTCTCCAAATTTTGTACATTCCTCACATTGTTAAGATTCTAAAAAAATAAATAAATGAAGATATGGAAGCAAATAATTGTCAAGTGAAAAGAGAATTTATCAGGTCTGGCAATCTTTCAATTTTTAAAAAACCTTCACATGATAACTGAAATAAAAATTCTCCTGTCTTATCTTCATATTTTCCAATGCACAGTTTTATGCCACATAGAAAAGAGAAAGAGTCCTATCAACACCAACATTCAAACTGTGTATAAATACTTGCAAAAGCAATTACCACATGATACAAAAGTGACATGGATCATGGGGGACAACTTTTCAACTTGATTTCAGAAGTTTTCTCAAGAAAAATATCCCCTGCTATGTCTTTATGCAATTATGCACAGCATGATTACATGGGGGAGATTCTGTAAATAGCATGAACAACTAAAACAACATTCTAATCAATTTGCTTGATTTTAAATTGTTTCAAAATACATCCTGGATACTAACACAATCATTTTAACTTTTCTTATTTTAGTATAAATTAAGTATAAGTCTGTTTTTCTTGACCAATAAACTATTCTCAAGATAAAATTAAAAAGATTCTTAAAAACCTAATCAGAAAATGGACATTAAAATTACTTACTACCTTTTGCCTATATTAGGTGGGTAAACCTTAAGAATGAAAGTATGCCTAACATGCATAAAACCCTGGATTTGATCCCTTTCACTGGAGGAAAAAAATCTAAGTTTTTAGATTAGCAAGAACATGGGGTAAAGGGAAATCTCATGTATTCTAGGGTAAAAATGAGATAGTCCCATTCCCTCTTCAAACCACCTTGGAAAAATATAATAAGTATCATTTAAAAATATTTATGTCTTTAATCTAGTGATTCCAGTTCTAATAACTTACCTTAAAGAAATTATCAAATGCATAAAAAAGAGGAAGAATGCTAATCATAATATCATGTGTCATGGAAAAAATGATATCATTAAATATCAAAAAGATGGCATGAATGAATTAATTAGTGATGTCATATGATGGAATATTTTCTTACATGAGTAGCCAAGAATAAAATATCTGCAAATAAATCTGGTGTATCAATACGATGAAATACTAAGTTACTATTTTTAATATGTAAAAAGATGTTATGATGGCATAATCTAATTCTTATAAACTTTGTAGCATATATTCTACTTAATTATACATGTATGCACACACACAGACACACACACAAACACACACTCACACATAAATGTAAAAGTACAAATACTTTAATACTTTAAAATATGTAACCTAAAATATTAGTAGAGGTTTTCTCTTCCTGGAGATAATACAGTATGTATCTTGAAATATTGCTGTCAGGATTTGTGAGTGTGTATGTGTGTTTGTGTGGTGTGTGTGTGTGTGTGTGTGTGTGTGTGAAGCCTTCCTCCCACATAGCCTGAGAGGTATAGTCCTTCAAAGAATGCTAATCCGTGTGTTACCTTTACTATCTTTTTCATACCCTTCACCCATTCCATACTATTCTTTATCTGACATGATTTGGCTCTAAGAACAAGGATAAAGAAGGATCTTGGGAAGGGGCATAAATCAGGCAGAAAACTAGTAATCCCCTTGGAAGTCTTTTCAGTGTCTCTGCACATACCCTGTCCAGCCAATGCCTTAAGTCAAAGTCAGCTTTCAAATGGTAGCAGGTTGACCGTGCTTCATCTCCAGGACATTATTTGAAAGTCTACCTTTGCTGATGAACATAGACTAAGGATAACCTTTTCCAGAAAGTGTTCTCTTATTACCTTCTAAAAGCATGAATCAGGCCTTAGAAAGGCTTAGGTTTATTATTTTAAAATCACCATGTGGAGGAACCCGCGGTCACATGTCCAGGGCTAATGGATTCTGCCCCCTGAAAGAGGCATAATTTTGGACTCTCCTTCCTGTTCCCTGTTGGGTTTCCATGGGAACAAATGTCAAGGGGGTCAACTCTACTCATCTCAAGGCTGGAGAGCTATATGAACAGGTGAGAGAGGCAAAATTTATCCTCCTTGGGAACTGATTGGGTCTAACTACAGGCATATATTTGGGCACAATGGAGGGGCACAGTGGCTAGGTAATGTGGGATTTTAAAGCCAGCTTGGTGCAAGCTTCCCAGAAATGTGACTTGATGTTCAGTTCCTCCAAATTATTACCTGGCAAGCTGTTCTCTGGCCACCATTAGTTCATCCCTTTTGTTCAAAGAGAGGGTAGATGTTTTCTTTGCAGGCTGTTCAACAGAAATAAAGGAAGGAGTCTCAAACCCCATCCTGCAAGCCAATTTAATGGCATAAAAGTCAAGCCAAATTAATATTAAAATGTTATTTCACTGTGAAATAAATAAATGAAACCTCAAAATACACTGTGAACTAAATTATGGCTTAACTTGTTACAAATACATATTCCATTCTCCCTCCCTCCCTCTTGAACCATGGAATGCTAGCATAGATTTGAACCATGAGTAAAGAACACAGATTTTGAAGTAATGGGCATTACTCCACCCACCAAGTTCTAGGGAGCTATAGAAAACATTACTAGAGATACTGAAGGGTCAGTCAGAGCAAGTTCCACCTAGAAATTTCCGGTATATATGTCAGTGAAATATTTGGCTGAATCAAATCCTGATTCTAGTAAAACTTATCATTGCCACATGACCACTCTTCATACCAGCCCAATATTTATCAGCTCTTCTCATCGCCATGACACACCATCTGTCAGGCAGTAGACATTTGGACGAGATTTTCTCTTCTTATTTAACCCATGAAAAGACCTTTAAGGTCTATTGTCCAAGAAATAAAATGCAACATTTTGTTAGCACCCACATGTATCCCTCAAAAGTAAAACATACATGAAAGTTATAAAGTCTGCAAAAATAAGGATGTTAATCTTGGGTGGCCAACTTGTTCTTTGAGAAAGAGAAGAAAGCATTGTGTCATGGTTTGAATGTGTACTCCAAAAGTTGATGGGTTGGAAAGCGAATCCCCAGATTCAATAGTATTTGGAGGAGGGATCCTCTGGGAGGTAATTAGGATTAGATGACGTCATCAGGGTGAGGCTTCCATTTTGATGGAATTAGTGGCTTTATTAGAAGAAGGAAGATCAACACTAGCATGCTCTCCCTTGCCGGGTGATACCCTCTGCCATGTTATAACCCTGTTCAAATGCCAAGAAGGTGCTGGGGTCTTGATCTTGGACTTCCTAGCCTTCAAAACTATGAGCCACGTGAACTTCTACTCTTTATACGTTACTCAGTTTCCACTATTTTTTTTAGTAATAAAAATGGATTAAAACAGATTGACATGACTAGCTGGACCCTTAAAATCAGGAAAAAGTTATACGGAGAGTTTTTCTTAGTCATTGGAGACAAGCCTTCCTATTCTGAATTCTCATACCATACAGTTTCTATCCCCCATTTTCATTCATCCAACAAGAATTAATTGTGTAACTATGATGGGTCAAAGCTAAGGACTGGTATTTGGCTCCTGTCTGTTGGCATCTCTTGCCCTGTTAAGTAATTGAACATCTGGCAAGTCTTCTCTTTCACAATAAAGGACTATGTTTCTTAAGAGCTAGAACAGAGCACATCTTCACCTAGAGAATGGAGACGTGACCCTTGTCCCTCCATGATGTGGCAACATCCTGACTTTCTGAGCCTTACCCACTCTTCTCCTTTCATATATTCTCTATGCCAAACAACCCAACTATTTCCCTTTACAAAATACAGTTGGAATGTACTGGTTCAGGCTGATCCCTTCACATGAATGCACTTCCTCAAACTCTTTTCTTTAAAATTATACACATTCTTTGGTGCCTGGAAAGTTATCTCTTGAACAAGAAAAATCCCGAGGGCTTACAGAGCAAGAACCATATTTTTTAAAATTCCTCTGTATTCCTATGGCATTTCTGCTTCCATTTTCCGCTTTGAACTTATCACACTTCACTTTATTTTGGAGCCAATCATGTCATCTATTCTATGAAATTTTAAGCTCATTTATTTACTAATGTCTTACTTATTGTAGTATCCTCCGTGTTGTTCATAGTAGACATTTAATATACATTGCTAATAAATCTATTCATTCTGGCTATGTAACATCTAATAATGGCTTAGCAAACTCAGCCTGGTGATCTAATAACAAATATTACTGAAATAATTATATTACACCTATGAAACAGAATACTACATAGTCATAAAAAACGATGACATAGAAAAGATTTTTAGACTGTCACTCTCTTCTCGTTAGTACTTTTCAAAGATGCAACTTGGTTGTTGGGACAATTCCTCCTTGCAGCACACTTTTCCCAGTGGTTGTTATACTACATACTGTGTGGCTTTGTTTCTGCCGTTTTGAATCCGTCTCTGTGGCTGCCCTTCCTCTGACTTCCACTACATCCACAGATCTCAAGTCTGCTCCAGACCCTCTGCTCCTCTCTTCTTCTCTGCACACTATACTCACAGGCATTCTCATCCACCCTGGGCTCATGACTCAGAGAGAAGGTCTATGGCTTCTGCCTGGTCATCTCTTCAGCTCCAGTGCCATTCACCCTGCTGCCCCACAGACATCTCCATGAGGCAGCCCTAAGACGGTATTTAACTCCATAAGCTCAAGTCACAAAAGCAAACTAGACCAAAAGGATTTCGTCGAACTAGAAAGCTTCTGCACAGCCAAGAAATCAATCAGCAGAGTAAAGAGACGACTTACAGATTGGGATTAAATATTTGCAAACTATGTATCAGATAAAGGGTTAATATCCAAAATATACCAAACAGAAGAAAAAACTAACAACTCTCTATAGAAGGAAAATAAATAACCTGATTTTTTAAAAAAATGTGCAACAGACTTAAATAAACATTTCCCAGCAGGTAGAAATTTAAACCACTGAACTCACAGAAGAAGAAAATAGAAATAGAATGTCAATTAACAGAGGCTGGCAGTGGGGGAAGTGGGTCAAAGGGTACAAATTTACAGTTAGATAAGAGAAATAAGTGGTAAGTAATTAAAACTATTGACAAGTTAATTAGCTTGACACAGTCATTCCATACTATACAGGCATGTAAAACAATCACCCCATAATTATATCTATTCATAATTGTCAAAAAGTAAAACAAAACTATTTTTTAAATAATAAAGAAAAGATTGTGGGATTATTTCAGTGGGCATAGGGAGAAAGAGAGAGGAGAAGACCAAAAGATAAAAACTATACCAGAAAAATAATAGCACAATTTGACTGTATCTGTAAATTATTGTAAAATTGTATCTATATACACATTAGGACATGTTATAAATATTTTCAATAAAAATAAGTCATATATATATATATATATATATATATATATATATATATATACAAAATGTGTTTTATATATAAATTATTATGTGTTAATATTGCAAAATCTTTTTTGTAATAAACATGCTTCCTATAATAAGAATAAAATAACTTAAAAGCTGTATCTTACGTTTTACCTTCTGAAAGCAAAAAGTGGTCCCAAATGCTCCTTCTCTTAAAGCTTAATCCAGACATTGGTGTGGTTTTGCAACCACAGTCATTCCCCAAGCTCTAGGGTACTAGATTCTCCCCGTTATTTTGCTTACATTTCTGTTTTAAACATTCAAGGACTGAAATGCAAAAGAAATTCAAATATGTGCCCAACTATAGTGAGAGGAATAAAATATTACTAAAGACAATGGCTGGGAAAAATTATTAAAGAAAGCAGACCTTTGTATTTAAGCAGGGTGAACTCAGAGTCAATAACAGATAATAACACCAAGAGCTGATTTATGTAATCAAATAAAAGAATAGATAGTCTATAATAATTACTCTCTTTTATTCAAAGGCACTCAAACAAAACTAACCCCAAACACAGTAGAAGCTTGCTTTAATACTGTATTATGAAATTAAATGGACAAATAGAAAGAGGAGATTAGGAAATACAATATTGAATTCTTTGCATTATTTCCCAAAGCAGAGAAATCTTGTGTTCATGAAGGCATATCTAAAAATTATGAGTGCAAAAAAGCTATGTTGATTACAGAAGTAATTTTCAAAAAGGAAAACCAAATGATATAACTGAAACTAAATGGAGGTCAAAAGAAACTAGAATTTTAAAAAATCAGGCTTAGAACTAAAAGATTCTTGTAAATAAAAATAATCATATTCCAGGTATTGCACCAAATACATTGCAAATATTACAATCCTCACATGAAACTCTTTCTATTTACCATAGAAAGAAATTCTGAGAACAAGAAAGGTTAAACAACCTGCCAATTAGTCAACTCCTTGAACTTTCTCTTTGCTTGCCTGGTGTAGGCAGTTGAGAAAAAGAAACCATATTTTAGATTTCACTTTAGAATCAGTGCTTCAGTATAAAAGCAGAATTGTAAGGGAGTATCAGAAGTGCCTATCTGTTCCTTAAGACCAGAGGGAGAGCCTGCCAAGAGCTGGTGATGGACCCAACCAACATGTTAGCAAATCTTCACTGCAAATGTTTTGAGGACTAGAGACATCATCTGAAAGGAAAGAAACTGGACTATGTTCCAAATAGAACAACAAATTTGAAAAAAGACCAAAGGGTGTCCTCCTGGATTTTGGTGGGGATTAAGACGACAACACTGATCTTTTTTTTTTTTTTCTATGAAAATGTAGAATCTACTGTGAACTTCAAATGGTTATCAAAAAAGAAAGACTACAAATACAATCTATCTTGTTTAAAAATAATCACTAAACAGAGATATCACATGGTATCAAACTAAAAATCTTCCTTACAGCAAAGGAAACAATTAAGGATTTGAAGAGAGAACTTACAGATTGACAGGATATCTTTGCCACCTGCACCTCAGGTAGAGCATAAATCTCCAGGATATGTAAAGAACTCAAAGAACTTAACACCAAAACAAAACAAATAGCCCAATCAATAAATGGACAAACAACTGAACAGGAACTTCACAGAAGAAGAAATATGATTGGTCAACAAATATTCAAAAAAAAATGTTCAACAAACCTAGCAATTAGAGAAATGCAAATTAAAACTACACTGATTTCATCTCACTCCAGTCAGAATGGCAATAATCAAGAATACAAGTAACAAAAAATGTTGTCGAGGATGTGGGGGAAAAGGAACCTTCATACATTGCTGGTGGGACTGAAAATTGGTGCAATCACTCTGGAAATTCCTCAGAAAACTTAGAATGAAACCACCATTTGGTCCAGTTATCCCACTCCTTGGCATATGCCCAAAGGAATTAAAATCAGCATACTATGGTGACACAGCCACATTGTAGCAGCACAATTCACAATAGTCAAGCTCTTCAACAGATGAATGGATAAAGAAAATGTAGTACATATACACAATGGAGTATTACTCAGCCATAAAGAACGACTTTGTGACATTTGACAGTAAATGGATGAAACAGGAGACTACCATACTAAATGAAATAAGCCAGTCCCTAAAAAACAAAGGCTGGATGGTCTCTCTGGTTTGTGGATGCTAACACACAATAAGGAGGGAGGGAGGGGAAATTAGAAGTACTTTGGATTAGACAAACAGGAATGAAGGGAAGGGAGGGGAGATGGGAATAATAGAGACAGTAGAATGAATCAGACATATTATTCCTATGTTCATACATGAATACACAACCAGTGTAACTCCACCTCATGAAAAATCTCAAGAAGGGGAAGTTATACACCATGTATGTATAATATGTCAAAATATATTCTGTTGTCATGTATAACTAAAAAGAGCAAATAAAATTTTTAAAACTTAGAAACATCCCAGAAACTGGATCACCTGATGATGTTAAAAAAAGAACAAGCATAAAATCCAGGAAACACTGAACTGGGCCTTATTTAAGTGAACTACCCTTCTACAACTCCTGGTTTGGGGAATTAGTGAACTGAGGTCTGGAAGAGCAATAGTAAGCCAATCTGAAGACACATCTGTAAATAGTGATCATCTGGAACAAAAACATAACTACCAGAGGGTGACCCAACAGACTAACAGTAAGTCACACTGTCATTACTTTCTCGTGTCATTTTTCCACTGCTTGGGTAGCCACATATTATTATTTAAGGTTGTTTTCATTGTCTCCAAAGGCACATATTATAATGATTAAGAAGTTGATGCATGAACCTACAGCCTTTACATAACCACCCTAAAAGTAGGCCACTACTAGGAACACTAACAAAGGCACAAATAAAGGGGCATATCTAATGAGCTAGTTCTGCAAATAAAAAAAAATCACAAAAAAATGTAATTGATTCAAAAGGAAACAGGAAAGAGGTAAAAAGCAACAAAGAACAAGACAAGGAGAAAGTGAATGGTAACATGATAATTTTAAATCCAACCATCTCAATAAATAAAAATATGTCAGATTTTGTAGGTGGGAAAAAATCCAACTCTAAAAATAAAATAATAGACAGGTAAAAAAAAAGCAAAAATATGAGTAAGATGTGTCATATGATCACTAATCAGGAAGGCTGGAGTGGCTGTGTCAGCATTTCAGAAGGAGAATTGCCAAAGATGTAAAGGGACGTTAATGAGAAGTAAGCCAGTTCATCACAAGAAGATGACAATTCTCAGTTGTTTATGTAGCCAATAACAGAGGTTCAATATAAAAAATATGAAAAACTGTTAAAGGAAAAGATCAGTAACAAGTCCAAAATAGTTAGATTTTTTTAAAATTAATTAATTAATTTTAATTAGGTATACATGACAGCAGAATGCATTTTGATTCATTGTACACAATTGCAGCACAACTTTCCATTTCTCTGGTTGCATACTATGAAGCGTCACACCATAAGTGCAGTCATACATGTACCTAGGGTAATGATGTCCACCCCATTCCACCATCTTTCCTTCCCCCATTCCCCCTTCCCTCTTTACCCCATCAAAGCTCCTCCATTTTTCCCATGCCCCCCCCCCATAATGGATCAGCAACCACTTATAAGAAAGAACATTCGGCCTTTGATTTTTTGGGATTGGCTTACTTTGCTTAGCATGATATTCTCCAACTCCATCCATTTACTTGCAAATGCCATGATTTTATTCTCTTTTAATGCTGAATAATATTCCATTGTGTATATATACCACAGTTTCTTTATCCATTTATCTACTGAAGAGCATCTAGGTTGGTTCCACAGTTTAGCTATTGTGAATTGTGCTGCTATAAACTGATGTGCCTGTGTCCCTGTAGTATGCTGTTTTTAAGTCCTTTAGGTATAGACTGAGGAATGGGATAGCCGAGTCAAATTGTGGTTCTATTCCAAGTTTGCTAAGGAATCTCCATTCTGCTTTCCAGATTCATTGCACCAATTTGCTGTCCCACTAGCAATGTATGAGTGTGCCTTTCTCCCCACATCCTCACCAACACTTATTGTTGTCTATATTTTTAATAATTGCAATTCTGACTGAAATCTTGGAGTAGTTTTGATTTTCATTTCTCTAATTACTAGAGATGTTGAACATTTTTTCATATATTTGTAGATTGTATATCATCTTGTGAGAGGTGTCTGTTCAGCTCATTATTGATTGGGTTGTTTTTATGGTGTTAAGTTTTTTGAGTTGTTTATATATCCTGGAGATTAGTGCTCTATCTGATGTGCATGTGGCAAAAATTGTCTCCAAAAATGTAGGCTATCTCTTCATCTCATTGACTGTTTCTTTTGCTGAGAAGAAGCTTTTTTGTTTGAGTCCATCCCATTTATTAATTCTTGATTTGCAATTCAAGTCAGAAGTACTCTAAACCATATCTCACTCCAGTCAGAATGGCAGCTATTAAAAATGCAAACAACATAAGTATTGGCAAAGATTTGGGGAAAAGGCACATTCATACATTTCTGTTTTTGGCATTTTGGGATTGGATAATTTTTTTAACATGATATTCTCCAGCTCAATCCATTTACCTGCAAATGCCATGACTTTATTCTCTTTTACTGCTGAGTAACTGTTATTTTATTAATATAAATACACTCATAAGGTTCATTTATTATTTTTCAATATCTGAAATATTTACTGATGTTTTTATTTTTATTACCAATATTGGTAAATTATATCTTTTGTTTATTTATCTTGACCACATGGCTAGAGGTTTATAAATTTTATTGATCCTATCAGATAGTAAGTTTTTTGTTTCATTGATGTGCTTTATGGTTTTTTATATTTTCTTTTTCATTGATATTTTTACTTTGCTGTTTCCGTCTCTGCTAAATTTAGGATTAATTTTGTTCTTCTTTTCTAATTTTTTAAGGTGGAAGTTTAAATCATTGATGCAAGAATCATTGTTTTTTTAAATATGAGTATTTAAGCTTTATGTTTTATTTTAAACACTGTCTTAGCCATATCCTCATCTTTAATGTGTTATATTTTTGTTTTCAGTTGGTTCATAGTATTTCCTGATTTTCTTTTTGAGTTTTTTGGACACATCAGTTATTTAGAAGTTTGTATCTTGATTTCCAAATACTTGGGGGATTTTTCCATTTATCTTCCGGTGACTTCTAATTTAATTTATTATAGTCAGAGAAATTAAATTACAGGACAACACTCTGAAATCTATCGTAATTTCATTTCTGTTCCAGCATATGCTCTATATTGGCCCATGTTCAGTGTGTGCTATACTTTTAATTAACAACTTAATTTACAAATAACATTTGTTACTAATAAAATGACAAATTATTTAACATATACTACCCACCTCCAAAAGAAAAGAAAGAGACAGTCTGAACCCAAGAACCTGCTCAGGTAGCAGTATGCATTCCCAAAGGCTTTGCTGGAAAATTCATCCCTACATTTAAGGAAGAAGCAATCCCATTTGTACACAAACTCTTCTGGAAAGGAGCAAACATGTCCCAACTCAGGGTGACTCCAGCATCACCCTGATGCTAAAGTCAAACAAAGATGTTAGAAGAAATGAGATCCTAATTGTCCTCAAAATAGTGATGAAATATTTTTAAATGTTTCAGCATACAGAATATATCAATGAATGAAAAAGATAATTTATCATGATGAAAATTTATTCCAGAAATGAGAAGTTGATTTAACATTCAGAAATCAATGTAAGTCATCCTACAGAGTAAAAAAGAAAAGCATATCACCATCTTAATATATTCAGAGATAGTATTTGCAAAAATTCAATGTTGATTATTGAAAAAAATGAGTAAATTAACTCTCAGCAAGCTAGGCATGCAGAGAAACTTCCTCAAACTTATAAAAAAATAATAATCTCTGTAAAACCTACAACCAACATCATTCTTCAGTATGAAGGATAAATTGCATTATCCTAATATTGAAACAAAATAAAAATTTGCTTTCTCGGTATGTCTATTTAACATTTACTGGTGGTGCCAGTTCATGCAAAAAACCCAAAATTCATGAAGAAGCAAAATGTAACTCTCTGTGTAAAATATATTAAAAGAAGACATTAAAACTAAAAAGTGAGTTTGGCAAGTTTGTATATAATAACAACAGGTCAATATAAAAATTTTGTAATCATAGAATTGAAATTTTTAAATAGCCATTTACAAAACAAAAAATATAATTAGAAATAAAGTTAAGAAAAAATATGCAATATGTGTAAGCTAATGTTGAAAAAAACAGTGTTAGGAGACAGATTTAAATAAGTGGTGAGAGATACTATATACTTGGTGGCTAATGACTGCTAAAATACTAGTTCTCACTAAGTGATCTATAAATTCAGTGCAATCCTATCCAAAATCCCAGCAGATATGTTTGTAAAAACTGACAAGCTTATCTAAAATATATATGAAATCACAAAGAACTGGAATAATCCACCATGTTGACAAAGAAATTCAGAAGACTTCCACTAATTTTAAAGACTTACTTCCAAAAAGTGATCAAAACAGTGTGGTACAATAGGCATATAGATCAGTAAAATTCAATAAAGACTTCAGAAATGGGCTCACACATATGTAATTATTGCTTTTTAGCAAAGATACCAAACCAATTCAATAGGGAAACATTTTCAAGAAATAGTGTTTCAACAATTGAATGTCTAAATTTTATTTTATTTATAAAATAAAATAATAATTAATAATAATAATTATTATTATTTTGGTACCAGGGAATGAACTCAGGGGCACACAAACACTGAGAGACATCCCCAGCCTTTCTTTGTATTTTATTTAGAAACAGGGTCTCACTGAGGTGCTTAGCGCCTTGCTGTTGCTGAGGCTGGCTTTGAACTCGCCATCCTCCTGTCTCAGCCTCCTGAGCCACTGGGATTACAGGCACAAGCCACGGCACCCAGCTGAAAATCTGAATTTTAAACAGAAAAAATAACTCAACCTTACATCACTCCATATACAAATATTAACTCAAAATAAATCATAGGCCTAATGTTAGAGTTTAAATAAGCTTCAAGGAGAAAAACATAAAAATCTTGGGGACTCTGCCAGGGTGGGGATACATGTTTATAATTGCAGACACCAGGGAGACAGGGACAGGAGGTCACAAATTTGAATCTTGGCAGTTTAGTGAGACTGTCTCAAAACACACACACACACACTTACACACTTACACATACACACACACAAAGAAAAAGAAAGAAAAAAATGTAGGGATTCTGGATTGAGCAAAGATTAAGTAGATTTATTAAGTAGTGCCCTGAGCATCTGGAACACACACAAAAAAGATATGGCATATTTGACTCCACTTATACTCTTCAAAAGATACTCAAAAAATGAAAAGGTAATCACAGATAGTAGTAAATATTCACAATGAATGTATATCATAAAATATTTTCATCCAGAATGTACAGAGAATTCTTACAGTATAATAATTAGAAAACAAATTACCTGATTTATATATAACACATAAAGGTATGATTATACATCACAAATAAGGCACACAAATAGCAAATAAATCTGTGAAGATGTTTATCATTCATTTTACAGAAATTCAGACTAAAATCATGAAATACCATTACTCATCCATTAGGATAGCTAGAATTAAAAAGATTATCTATCCACTATTACTATATATGTGGAACAGCTCAAGTCCTGTCTCCTTCATTCCTAGTTAAGAATGATGCTGGTTAACAGTGACAATTTCTGAAAAACTTTACTCTAACCATATACCCAGAGATTTCTTTCCTTAGGTTAATTATCCAAGAGATACAGAAGCATTTGTTTCACACTGTACTCAAAAAGCAGATTTGCTCATAATAACTCTAAGTCGGGAAGAATTAAAATTTCCATCAACATCTAAGTGGCTAAATGAAATACAACCCACCAACAAAAGGAATAAATTACTGATTAGAAACAATTACATGAACATTTTGCTAAGTGAAAGCAAGGACTGCATGCCGTATGATTCATTCAAGTAATTTTTCTAAGAGAAAAACCGACTAGTAAACAATAGCAGGTCAATGACAGCCAAGATCCTTAAAATGACAAAGGGACTTTTTGGTGTGATGAAAGTATTACTTATCTTCACCACAGAAGTCATGCAATTGTATACAATTATCAAAATTCAACAAATTCTATGCTTAAAATTGGTGAGATTTATTGTTATTATTTTAATAATTCTGATTTTTTTAAAAAATGAATACAGAAGAAAATGTCTACAGTCCTAGGAATTTGATTGTCAATGGAAATTTCTTTTCTACAAGAATGCTATCTTTTGTTAATTAATCAGTTACATGTAATTTGTGCATGAATGTGTTATGGTTTGGTTACCAGTCTCACCCCCACAGTGAGATAGTACAAGAATGTTCAGAGTTGAAGTGATTTTGACAGTTGGGATCTAATCAGTGGATTAATCCACTGATATGGATTAACTGGGTAATAACTGTAGGCAGTCAGGGTGTGGCTAGAGAAGGTAGATCACAGAGGGCATGCCTTTGGGGAATACATTTTGTCCCCAGTGAGCAGAGCTCTCTTTCTCCTGACTGCAATGTCCTGAGCTGTTTTATTCTGTCATGATGTTCTGCCTCACCTCTGGCCTGGAGATACTGAGTTGGCAGACCATAGACTAAATCTCTGAAACTGTGAGCCAAAATAAACTTCTCCTCCTCTACATTTTTCTTGTCAGATCTTTTGATCACAGCAGGGAAAAAGCTGACTAAAACAATGTGATAATGAAACAGAGTATCCAAATTATATATTGTTCTAAAGAGTCATAGTAACAACGCCAAGTGTCCCTGAGGATATAGAACAACTAAAACTTTTCAGACTGCTAAAGAACTGAAAACAGGTACAACTTATTTGAAAACAAAAACCAAAATAACTCATTTGCATTATCTTTTAAATCTAATCATTATTATATATTTATCTTATGACTCAGTGATTCCATGAGTGGGTATGTATCCAATAAAAATAAGATTTATGGTTAACACATATGCAAGAATCAAAATATGCAAGAATCAAAATATGCAAGAATTTCATAGATTCTTCATTCACAATACTCCAAACTAGAAACTCATGAAATGTACAAAAATAACACATGAAGACATAAATTGTGGACTATTCACCAAATAGGATATTATTCGGCAATTTTTTTTTTTAAAAAGAACTACTATGAGTCACAACAATAAATAAAAAATGTCATAGGAATCATGTTAAGCAAAAATACCAGAGCCAAAATTCCTTTTAAATTAAGAATTGGTAAAATAAGTTTGAGTTGATAGAGGTTGCCTTTGATGGAAGTGTTGTCTAGGAGGGGGATAAAGGAGACTTCTAGAATCCTGGATAAAGTCTCTCTTGATGTAGGTGGTGGTAATGTGGTTATATATACATTTTTGTAAAAATGCATTTAATTAAACACTTAAAACTGTACTTTATGTAAATTACACCATAATTCGAAAATTTTTCAAAATTTAAATCATGCCTTTAAAATTTATAAAAATATATCTAAATTTGAATAAAGATTTAAAAGAACCATGATACATTATAACCTTAGAATCCTACATGCTATTTTTTCTCTGTGATAAGGAGCTGGGGTGGAGAAGGATACTTTTAGAATATTTTCTGTGTAAAATTCCCTCCCAGGATCATATAAATTGAGCTTCAGGCCATACAAAGAAAAGAAAAAAAAAAAAAAAAAGCAAGCTCTCACTTAACTGAAGCACCACACGTCTTCCTCACTCCTCGAGTAGTTGTTTCTTAGTTTCTCATGAAGGCAGACAGAAGACAGAGGTGACATGACTGGCAGTTAGCAGGCTACACTCTAAGTCTTGTGTAAGCCAGGTTTTCATCATTGTGATCAAAATACCTGATAACAGTGTTCTTGAGGAAAAGTTCATTTGGGGGTCTACGTTTTCAGAGATTTCAGTGCATGATCAGCAGACTTCATTGTTTTAAGCTGTCGTGAGGCAGAACTTCATGACAGAATGGAATGATGGAGGAAAGCTACTCAACTCATAGCAGCTGAAAAACAGAGAGAAAGAAGGAAGACCCAAGGAGACAAGAGGCAATCCCAAGGGCACACCCCCAGTGACCTACTTCCTCCAGCCACACCCTCCTGCCTACAGCTATTAACCAGTTAGTCCTGTCAAATTATTAATCTACTGCTTAGGTCACAGCTCTCATAATCTAATCATTTCACCTTCTGCATTAACACAGGAGTTTCTGGGAGACACCTCCCATCTAAACTATAACAAGCCCCTTCTGCCTCGGAGTGGTGGTGAACACTAATGAGTGTCAGTTACTCTCCCTGTGATTTCAGATTCCCAGTTGATAAAAAATAGTAGTAGCAATTATGAGAATAGTTACTGTCTAATGAGTATCTGTTATGGGCCGGCCATGGTGTGACAACTTTTCATACAGTATCTCCAACCCTGGATGGTGGCTTTTACTACCAAGAGGCAATATAAGAATATGTTCTCTGTGGTCAGATTGCCCATGTATAAAATTTACCTCCATTTCTTCCCAGCTAGGTAAACTTGGGCCCTAATCACTTCATCTATAAAATGGGAATAGAAAAATTACCTTTCTTCTAGGGTTATTGCTAGGATTAAATTGCCTATCAATAAAATTATCAAAGTATTTGCTAAATAAAGTCATGAAAATCTTTTTAATGATGCAAGCTCACAGAGAAATAGTGATATACCCCAGTAGCTTACCCCAGGTGCAGACAATGGTGGGGTACATTGTCTGTTGGGAAAATGTTTAATAAGGAAAAATAAAGCTTTTTATTATCCTCATGCCCAAGCAACTCAAAATAATGTGAGAGATAACATTGTCTCCATGTCTTACATCTTTGGACACCCCCGCATTAACGCAAGGTTGAAGAGCTGAGCCAGATGCACAATTACAAGTGATAGAGCTGAGAGCTGCAAACCCATACCCACCAAATTTCAAAGACTTTACTGATTAAACCTCCTTGATCCCCAAGTACACATTTTAGTATCCCTGTTATATAGTGTCCATGTGTCTTTCTTTGAAACATTTTTACTCAAATAAACAAATAGCATTTATTATATTATATAGGGATCTCTAGTAGCCATTGGCAATGCACAACATTCTTTATATTTTACAGCTTATATTCTAATACAATGAGTCAGAAAATAAATAAGAAAACACAAACACTTATTGTCAGATGAAAATAAATAACTGAGGGAATAAACCAGGCCGATAGGCTAGAACTGTGTTTTCCAATACAACAGCCATCAGCCACATGCGGCCATAGCATACTCAAAATGTGGCCAGTCCAAATTGAAATGGGAAGTAACTGTGAATCATACATGGGTTGCAAAGTCTTAGTACTGAACAAAGCCTTGAAAATATCTCACTGATAATTTTTATATATTTGACACATTAGAAAAATGTCTTTATATAAAGAAACATATTTACCATTTCCAGTGTTCTTTATTCCTTGCATACTTTTAAGTTTTCATCTGTTATTATTTTCTTTCCAAAAGAAAAACTTTTAAGATTTCTTATAGTGCACATCAGCTGGCAATGATTTCTCTTAGCTTCTGTTCATCTGAAAACATCAATTTCTTCTTTATTTTTTAAACTACTTTAACAAATAGAGAATTCTAGGCTAATATCTTCTTTCTCCAGCATTCAGATGCCATTCTATTATCTTCTGGTTTACATGGTCTCCAACGAGACAACTAGACGTCTGCATGTTTGTTCTGTATATAGTGTAAATTTTCTTTACCTGCCTGCTCTTATTCTATTTTTCTGGATTTTTAAAGCTTTATTCTATTCTTTAAGATTTGCTTTTTATCATGTGTTTTATGATACAGCTTAGCAAGATTTTCTTTGTGTTAATGCTGATTGGGTTTCTGTTGAACATCTTAGATATGTAGAGCTATAGTTTTTATCAAAATAGCAAAAGTATTTACCAGTATTTCTTCAAATAATTTTGATGCCCTTTCTGTCTCCTCTTTTCACAAACTTCTAACCTCGCACATATTGACTGTTGATATTGCTTCCCAGGTTTCTGAGGCTCTCTTTATTTTTTTCAGGCTCCCCACAACCCCCCGCCCACACACACACACACACACACACACACACACACACACACACACTGTGCTTTAGTTTGCATAGCCTCTGTTGCTATGCTTTTAAATGAGATTTTTTTTTCCTTCTTAGTGTTAATGGAAATTCACTTCATATATTGTTATATTTCTAGATTTTCATTTTTAAAATCCTCACTCCTGTCATTATGGTTTGGTTTGCCTTTAAATCTTGAATGTGTTGGTAACATGTTTTAAGGTCCTTGTCAGCCATCCTATTGCCATTGTCATTTGGGGTCTGTTTCTAGTGACTGAAGCTTCTCTTTGTAGTAGGTTGATCTTTTATACTTTTTCACATATCTACTTTTTGTTTTATTAGATCCTGAATTGTGTATTTTTACATTGTTGAGGGTTGGATCTTTCTTAAAAAAAATTCTCTTAAAAAATTGGATTTATTCAGAAGACATTAAAGTTACTTGTAGGCTATCCTGAGTTCTCCTAAGCTTTTTGATTTTTATTAATAACCTTTGTTAGGGCAAGCTTAGACTGTCCTATGCTCTGGAGATAGTTCATTCCTCCTTGAGGCATGACCCTCTAGTGTCTCCACTAAAGACCTCAGAGCTTCAACAAGTACTCTTCGCTATAGTTGATCAGAATCCATGCAATTCCCAACCCTGTGTACTCTGAGAAATTGCAGCTGACTGCTCTTTCTTGGTTCTTTTTGACTAGCCTCAGGGAGTCTCTACCTTCACACCTGTGATTTCCTATTCAATACAAGATCAAGGGGGCCTCTGTGCAGATTTTTGAATTCTTTCTTTCAGAAGTACTCTAGTACTCCACTGCTCAGACTCGGCTTCTCACTCTCTCTAAATTCCACGCTGTCTCCTTCTATGCTGTGTTTGGGGCATCTTCTCCCCACACTGTCCAAAAAGTTCACTTTGCTCACTTCCCCTTCATTCCTGACAGTCCCGCACTGCCTGTTGTTAGTGTCCAGAAACAGCTGCCTCACACATTCCATCCAGTTCTCTAATCTTGCTGTGAGAAGGCAAGTCCCGTGATCACGTCACTCCACCACAGCCACAGGCAGAGGTGAGCTAAAGTGGGCAATTTATAAAAAATAAAAATGTTTTCTGTTTTAAAAGTGAATGGATTTCAAGGGTATCCCATAATAAGAAACACCTGGTCCAAAACCCTGATTTTTTTTTTAATTTCAATCTTTTTTTTTTTTTAAATAATTTTTTAGTTTTCGGCGGACACTAAATTGCACATTGGAATAACCTGGAGCCCCACTACCAGAATTTCCTGTTGAAATTATCTGAGATGTCACTTGAACTTTAATAACTTTAAAAGACCCCTTGGTGATTGTATTATGCAGCCCAACTTGAGAACCATTGGCTTTGTATTCCTTAGTGACTGGAATTCATGGTGGGATGAATGCTGTGTGTGTGGTCTCTGGGTGTTTGTGTAGACACACAACTGAATTAAAACACACACACATTTATCTATATATCTCTATATATCTATATCTATATCTATATCTATATATATATATATATATATATATATATATATATGAGAGAGAGAGAGAGAGAGAGAGAGAGAGAGAGAGCGAGAGAGAGAGAGAGCCTTTTACCTAGATTAATGGTTCTCAAACTTTACTGTTGGAGCTGCACTGCTCAAGATAAATGCCTAGCATAAGACATTTTCCAGCTCAGAATGTACCTAGCCAGCTCTAAGAAAAGAACAGAGATTGCTGCTCAAGTGATTGAGGGCTTTTAGAAGCAGCTGTCTGTAAGTGGGTGAGGGCCTACTTTCATGGATTAACCATCTGATTATCTGCATTTATGTGAGTCAGTGTGGTTACCACTGAATCCTGCCAGAAAAGACACATACTTGTCATATAAGGGCTCAGGACAGAGCTCAAAGCCCTCTTCACCCTCCAGTTGCTGCACTTTTTCGGACCAAAGCCACACTTGGAGAGTTACTGGTGGTTAACCAAGCTCTGCGGATTCAGGGATATAAATGTAATACTTCACAGCCTAACCTGGATTTTTTCCTCTCTGACTATACTCATGAAGAATGAAAATATGAAAGAAATACATACATAATGAGAATCAGGATTTTGATATGTACAATCTCAATAATAGTCCCCAAAATCTTATGGGATAGGACAATCTCACTTTAAAGAAGACACCAAGGCAAACCTTAGGACCTTAGCTCTTCTGATTATATTTGGTAAACACAGAAGAAAAAGAATGATAAAGCTATTTGGAATATATTGACTCTTGACAAAGCAAACAAGATTTCATAACACCCCAATATCCCATCTGTGCCTCATGGAAACTGCAGAAGTGTCTAAATGGACCTACCAGGGTTCCACCAAGCACAATGTGCAAACTGCCTACAGATAAGGAACTTTCCAGAACTAATGTCTTGTGATCCTCTAGGTACAGCATCTTGCCAGCAGTAGGCAGTTTATTTATGTTTATAAAATATAACTTTTTCTTTCTTCATCCCCGTCTTTATCTTTTTGTTGCTATAACAGAACAGTCTAGACTGGATAATTTATAAAGAAAAGGGGTTTGTTTCACTGTTCTGGATGTAGGAGATCCAGCAGCTGCCTCTAATGAGGGCCACTTGCTTCTTCAACTCATGATGAAAGAAGGAAAGGGAAATGGTGTGCCTGCAAAAGAAGCAAAACAAAAGGAGCAGCCTTATTTTATGACAACCTGTACTTGCAGTAATTAATCCAGTCCCAAGACAGCAAGAACTCACTTCTAAGGAGAAAGGCATTAATCCCTCTTAATGACTTAATCATCTTTTAAAGGTTCCACCACCACATTGGTAATTAAAATTCAACATGATTTTTAGCTAGAACAATCCACATGCGACATAGCAAACCCACCCTGGTATTCCCCTCTGCTAAAAACACCAGTCCCATAATTTGTCACACAGGTTGAGATTACACAAAGGACACAGGCATTGGACAGGCCTGGGTGAAAACCCCAGAATCAACTGTTACTAGCTAGATGAGTGGACACAGTACATAAAAATCTCTAAAACTGATTTATCCCATTTAAAAATGGGGAATAAAATACAGTCTTTGGGCTAGTCAAGGTAACAACAGGATCCTCAAATAATTGGTGCTTGAGGAGATCTTAATATAAGGACCATTCACAAAGATGCAGGCAGAGTTTTGGGGGACAACAGGGTAGAGCAATGGCTACATCCAGACCTTCCGGGGCAGGGAAGGGAACAGTTACTTGAACCAAACTATGGGGAGACTGACAGGAGATGAGTGTCTGGGGAGAGGGATGTAGCCAACACTGGTGTCCCAGAGAAATAAGTGTATCCTGACCTCACTCTCCTCTCACTTTGTAGATGTCTGCCAGAGCTGCCCAGTGTCCATCTTAACAGGAGCCAGGGACAAGGTGAAGGATACAAAAGGGTAGAGAGAAGGATGTGGTGAGGTGGGGGAGGCATAAAATGCCATATAAGTAGAATCCAAGAAAAGAAAAAAGAAGAAAGGAAAGGGGAGAGAAGGAGAGCCACAAATGTGGCATAAATGATGCCTGAGACATTTAAAGGAAAGAGAAAGAGACAGAAGAACCAAGACCCCAAAAGATGTTCATTCAGCAAAACACTGATGTCTCAGTTCTCAAACAAATGTGAGATTATGTTCAGAGCTGTCTGGTGAGGAATGCCAAAAATTATACAGTTTCAGAAAAGGTGATGATAATAAAAATTATGTTAAAATTTTTCGAGCATAACCTCAATTATCTGGAAAATTCATTTAGGTGATTTGCTTCATTCTTGTTAAGAAGAGACCATTAAAGAGTTAAACATTGTATTACATTGTTACTATTTTTTTCTTGTTTTTTGGTCTTATCTCCTTTGCTCATTGAATATTGAATTCAAAGATTTATGCTTATCAGGTCCCTTCCTAAGCTACCCTAGGAATGTGAGGTAGATCTTCATAGCAGGAGGAGAAATAGATATGGAATCAGACAAACTTGCGTTTGGATACCAGGATGAAATAATCTCAATTGAGTCTGAATGTGATTGTACTGCAAGTTGGACCAAGCTTAAGGGTAAGATGAGGAGGAAAACATGTTAAAAACTTATTGTATAACTCATTATAACTCACCTGAACAACACCAACATGTTACCACCACCATTCACAGATTCATTGGACACATAATTATTGAAAGTCTTCTATTTCCATAAGGGTGTCATTAACATTTTCCTGGCACATATTAATCACTCAATAAATGTTAGGGTACTAGAGGTTCAAAGACAATTATGATGGGTCACTGTGGTCCAGAGGTCTTAGGAAAGCTAAGAAAGTCTTTGGGTTACCTCCATCCTTTTTTCTAACCAGCGTCCTATCTCCCCATCTCTTCTTGTTTGCAAAGCTAAGTGTGGAGCCAAATGCTCTGAAGACCCTTGGCTTGAAGGATCTATAAGAGACTTGGCTATTTCTCAGCAGTATCTTCAACAGTGATTTATGTCTTCTCCACAGTTAGTCCAGTTTCTCCTATAAATCTGTGATGTGTATTTTCTATCAGTTGTTTCCTGTCAGTGTAAGGTGCAATATAGATGTGATCATAGTCAAACTTCATGAGTTAATGTTATATGTCAAGAGGCAACATTACCTGAATTTTACTGATCAAGCTGGAGCTTTGAAAGCTTAAATAATTTTTCAAAAACCATTCAACTAGAAATGATGGAACAAAGATTGCAACCCAAACTTCTGCCTTTCACATATTCAAAGGTTCATATTGTAGGCACCTCAGAACAAGTCAAATGAGTTCCTCAAGAAGCCCTGGACTTAGGAAATCCAGGTCAGATATAGGACTTGGGCCAAGTTTCCAAGACCATGACAGCTTATACCAGTCTAGATGCCACACAAGATCACTAAGCATGGCAAGGGCAGAATTTACAAGAATATTTGCAGTCAATCAAATCTCAAGAACAGAATCCCAATGGAATGGAAAGAGCATTGGCAGTAGAGGTCAAACACCTTGATCCAGCTCTGACTCTATACATTAATGTTAAAGGATGGTACAACTACTGCTTCTCATATTGTTAGAATGGTCACATGAGAAAACAGAGCAAATCATATTACCTATGCAATACTTTTATAAAAAGAAGAGTGATAGAAATTTAAAGAAGACACACTTTAGCCTTTTAGAAAAATATTTGATAGAAGAATTTGAACCATCCGTTAGAGTGAGAGTTTTGATTTTTTATTTTAATTTATCTCAGTTTTAATTTTTTCTGTTACTCATTAACATGATCATTAAGATATATAGTTCAAGGTCCTGAACACACTTGTATTTTCACAAGTGTGTAAAGATAATGATTAATTTTTCTAAAAAAAATATGGGAGGATATATACTTAAAATTTAATAGTTAATAGTGGTCATCACTTCAGTAATCTGAATACAGGTGATTTTTTCCTAAGAACATTTCTTTATAATGAAAATGTATTATTTTCCAAATAAAAAAAAATCCTGCTCATTTTAAGTCTTGTGAATACCCACTCAAATGTGTAACTTTATAAAATTCCTTATTCAGAAACATATGATCTACTTGGAGATAAATCACAGATGAAGGAGGAAAATATTCTGCAAAATGTAGCTAGGGTTTATATAGCCATGACTATGTTTCAGCAAAAAATACAATCCTGGGGTGCTACTGATATTTGAAGACAGAGTGCTCTCCATGCTACTTCAACATTGCAAAATGTTTCTAACTATTACCCACATATAACTGTGGCCACATAACACAATAAATCATAATGAGCACAAATTACGGGTTACCCAATATCAACAGCTGAAGCGCTACCTTACACTGGGTTTTCTCACATTCACTGAGTTGGGTAATATCAAATTGGAAGGGTACAAGTTTGAAAATTCCATGTATATATTCCACTTTCAAAAAACAGGAAGATATTCATGATACAATCATGTGTACCTAATTCAAATTTACCCCCTCAACACGTACACACACACACACACACACACACACACCATTGCTTTTTTAGGTACCGAGGATTGAACCCAGGGGTGCTAAACCACTGAGCAATATCCCCAGCGCCTTTTTATTTTTATTTTTTAAATTTTTTTATTCTGAGGCAGGCTCTCCTAAGTTGCTATGGTCTTGCTAAGTTGCTGAGGCTGGCTTTAAACTTTCAATCCTCCTGCCTCAGCATCCCCAACTGCTGGATTACAGGCATGCACCACAACCCCCAGCTCCCCATGGCTTTCAATACTCACATCAACTGATACCCTAACAATTTTGTGGAAAGCTGGCTGGGTTCTTCATTTACCCACCACTCTTTCATCAACTTCGAATATTTACTCAGCTGCTACCTTTCCCGCTCAAGCCATTTTTCTAGAAAAACACTGTATTTCAACATAACTGTCAGACATTCTGGGTATTGCAGGTTTCCTAAAAAAAGTAAACCCCCACAGAACAGGTTGTCCCAGGTGACTGGGAGCTTGCTTAGGTGAGACCACCACATTAGTGGACAGTGTACCTTTCAGCTGGAAATTGAGTGTCCACCATGTAACCTGAGGAGACAGAAACTCAGCTGTGGTCTGTCTGTTTGCCCCTGGTTTATCACTCTCCCTCTGACTCCTCTATGTTCTTCCTGATTGAATACCTTTTCTCACAGCTGTTTGGAACAAAGTGCTGACCTCTGTTGTGGAAGAGATTAAAGCTAATCCAATGACACTTTTATCTTCATTTCAGCCTCGTGAGGGAATGTGAAGCACCCTTGGTTCATTCCTCTTTTAGAAAGTAGAGCTGCACTGGTTATTGCTCCAATCCACTCCTGAGGTTCCTTAATAATGATAATAATATAAAACTTTTAAAATATTTCACTTCATTTTCTCAATTAATACCACAGGATTATTAAAGTTTAATAATTTAGAGTTACTATATTTGCCCAAACCAGACCTATATTTGTCATTTATCCTATAAACATGTGAAATACTGGAGAATTAAGACAGCAGCCAGTAGGGATTAGTGGACAAATTCACTCCACAAACATGGTGAGCACCCAGAACAGTCCAGGCACTGGGCTTGTTTTGGGATGTTATGCTGACTCTTGACCTAAGCCATATAATTTTTCTTTTTTCCTTTTATGGTAAAAAGGAAATTTTTTCCTCTCTTATCCTAGGAACTACCAAAAGTTGGATTTAACTGTAGTAAAATGAAAGAACTGACATATAAAGTCTTTGAATAACAGCCATTTCACTTAAGGATAGCAGATGCCAGATATTTTGCTGGAAATTAAATGAGTCTTGTAAAGTAAACTTCATCTTTCCATAATAAAATTGGGTAGAGAAGAAACCTCAGAGATCAGGCAGAATAGATGTCCCTAAAAACTAAGAGCCAATACAGAAAAGACCGTTTTCTTTTTTTCTTTTTTATCCATTTTCCCAGTGAAACCATTCAAAAGAAAACTTGCACTGTTATCATATTTTCCTAGCATAAAAAACATTTTAACTCTGGTAGAAAGCAAATTAACTCAGAATCCTAAAATTATCTTATAAACTTAACAATACAAAAAAGCTGATTAAATATTCTTATTTTTCTCTTTTCACTCTCATTCCAACTGCCTGTCCTGGAACCCTTTAAAAAGTCTTAATATGGGAGCTGGGGATATAGTTCAGTTGGTAGAGTGCTTGCCTCACATCCACAAGACCTGGGTTCAATCTCCAGCACTGTCCCAAAAAAGTCTTAATACATAGTCTTTGTTATGGACTCTGTTTCCTAAGAAATCCATGCTGACACAGGGATATTCCTTTATCAACGTTTTAGAGATTAAGACAAATGAGACTGAAATTTGACCACGGTTATACAGCCAGCAAGTTGCATGACTAGGGTTCCATTCCAGTTTGCCTAATTTGTTTGAATCTCATGCGATTTCTCAATGCCCCAATTTATTTATTTTTATACTTTAGAGAGTAATGTATATAAATATTGATTTCTCTGCTGAGTAACTGTGAATTTTGAAAGATATCCTAGACTAGAGAGCCAAAATCAAATGTGTTAAAATAAAAATAAGAAAATTATGATGGACAGTTCTGGATACACACTCTATATTTAGTTTCCCCTTTCTCCTTAGTAAGAAAACCATAACTTGGTGTTTCCCAACTTCCCCTGCAGCTAAGGGCAGAAAGTCACACTGTTGTGACTGAGAGAAATTGGAAACCACTGGGAGGGGATTCTGGGAAAGTTCTTATCAAGAAGACTCCTTACTAAAATGTGCCCTTTGCCTTTCACCTTCCCCCCTCATTCTATGTACATTATGAGCTTGATAATAGGAAAGTAGCATTCATTCTGAAACCACAAAACAACATTTTTGAAAATGAAAATCACATCCAAGAAAGTCTCTGTGGCAACAACAACAACAACAAAAAAATAGGGTTGCTGGTAGTGTTTTTGGCCATCCAGTGCAGACTGGATTGTTCATATCAGTATATCTGCTTATATGGTAAAAAATAAATTCTCTTATTATTTGATTTTTTATTGTTTTCTTTCGAACTTCTGGAGATCGGACCAAGGGTTTAGCTATTCCTCTAGCCCCACCTCATTGTTAAGAAATGGGTTTTGGGGGGTTTTCTTTTTTTTTGTTTCCAGATTCTTCCTACCTGGAGAAGAACACAATCCCTAAGTAAGCATTGATACAGACATATTTATTAACAACAACAACAAAAAGTACAAGGATTAAAAATGTGTCTATCCATCAAGGAAAGAATTTAGATCCTTAAAGTAGGCAGGGGAAATTGTCAAGAGATGTTGGTAGGGTTTCTTCCCATATGGAAACATGGAGCAAAGGAGGACCAAAAGGACATTGTGCATAGATAAAAGGTCAAGAGATGGTCCAGATGGTAGATATTAAAATCAGAAAATTCAGAACCTCAGTCATCAATACCTAACACCTAACAAAAGCTGCTGTGTCCATTGCAGATGGGGGCTTCCTTCCAAGCTGAGTCTGATGGGACGGCTTGAGCTCAACTGACAAATCTCTTCCACTGTCATCCCAAGTCCCCCTGATGTAAAATCAATAGGAACCAAACCTTCTGTGAAGCTGATGTGGACTAGAGTGGTTGAATCTGAAGTTCACAATGAAAATATTAGAGTGGGTGGGACCAAAAGCTAACAACACTCCGGGTTCACTTGACCTTCCTTTTGTAGTTCATGCCTTATTTATGCACTCACGTTTCTCAGCAAATCTGTACTGTCTAGTTTGTTCTAAGTATTGGTAGCAAAAGTTGGAGCTTTCCAAACCTGATCAAAATATAATTTTCAAAATGTAAAAAACATGATGTAAATCCAGTATAGAAAGACTAGTTTGTTTTGCTAAAGAGGGAATCAGCAGAATCCTTAAAACAAAACAAAAACGTGAAGAACAGTAGAGTAGAGGAAGGGAAAGGGGGTGGAGAAGGAAATAGGAAGTCCTAATACTTCATATTCCATTCATGTCTGATCATGTCAAAATGAACCCCACAATTATAACTCTAATGCAATAATAAAAATATTTAAAATTCATCAAAGAACATTAAAGAAATTGAGAATTTACAGAGATTTAAAAAGATTATGTAAGAATTTACAGTTTAGAAATAAAACTATGAATCTGTCTTCTACTAAATATTCTGCTAGGCAGAATTTACTTGTTTCTCTATTGATGAAAAATCCATGATTTAAAATGAAACATCACAGAAGTGGAGCCCTGATCCACAATGAACAGGCTGGCTACCACAGGTATACGCCTCTGGATGATGCAGTCATGCCTGGGGAGATTGCTACATGAGGCCCCAGAATGGCACTGAAAGGACTGAGGTCATCTTTGCTTCGTTTCTATTATGGGCTAATTTTCAGAACCAGAAGCAAATTCTTTGGGCTGTTCTTTTACAACTATGTTTCCCAACTTTAGGCAAGGAAAGAAGGGACTAAAGAAATTTAAATCCTCAATATTAATATGTACCTGGAACTTCCACATGACATTTTATTAAACTCTCACCCAACTGAGGGAAGTGATTATTATTAATAAATGTCAAAAATTTAAAAATTGAGGTTAAGATCCTTAAGATCATACAATAAAGGAGAGAGCTACTTTCAAATCTATAAAAGTCTGTTTCTGACCTTTAATATCTTTCCACTTAATCCACGAGGCCCCTCATAGAACTTACAGATTTATTTAGCCATTCACTTATTGATTAATTTGGCAATATTTAGTGAGCGGAGGCTCCCTGTGTACCTAACAATCTTTTAAGCTCTGGATTTGCAGGCATGAGCCATCTCTGTGTTTGTGCAGCTCACATTCTAAGGGGGCTCCAGACCATCATTTTAGTCAGTTATTACCCAAGCACTTCTCCCAGGAATATTTTTATTTTAAATGCATAATAATTTGAAGTGGTTCAATTTTCTTTTTTTTAAAGCATGTTCCTCTTTCTGGCATCTCTTCTAATCACTAGCCTCTGTCATTTCTTGCCTACTCTAATCTTTCTGTACCAAAGTCATTTTATTCCCTGAGTTGAGAGCTGCAGAGATTTCCTTGTAAGTCAGACAGATAATCTCCCATCTTCTATTCAAAGGATTCCGATGCCTATGCCAATAGCAGCTGCTCTTGGGAAACCTGAGCCAGTTCTTTTAAGCAGACTGCTTCAAGAATGCCCCGCTCCACTGGCAATTGGTGCAGGCTGGTCATAGGATGGACAGAGGGTTAGCCACTAATTTGCTTGGCTATCACTGAAGACACATAACCCAAGAAGGTGTTCCTTAGTGCAAAATGTCACAACTCCATCCAGTCTGAGCATAACCCAGTAGGCCTTTTTGGTGGTCTTTCACCATGAATTGTGTTCCTGGTAAAATAGAACCCCGACCCCAGCCCCGCCTCCAGTGGCCCAGGAGAGAGGCTCCCTCAGTCATTCAGCAAAAACAAAATAGCACCGTCCTTTACAGCTCATGCAGTCCATTTCTTACCTGCTTGTGAATTGTGGTAAAAATTCATTTCCTGCCTTGGAGTTGAAGTTATGTGTGATTGTGCAATGATTAAAAAGCAGGCCAGGGAATTCTTACCTTCTAGAACTGTAAGCACTATTCAGAATCATATGTTACGTTCCTCTGCCTTCAGACAGGACTATACCTGAGACATTACATTCAAATCATAGAAATCCAGCCATAGCCCAAGGGAAGAGGGACAGGCTCCCACTGCTTTTTCTCAATCAACCATTGCAAGGCTTAAAAATAGTTGGCTGCTAAACACCTTTTTCCTGGGGCATAAACGAAATCACTCAAATTGCAGATGAATCATCTCTCCTTCTTCTTGTTCTGTGTTTATACAGAGGGCATGACACCGGTCAGTGTCCACTAAAGTATAACCCATCACAAACCCTTAAACTCAGTCTTCCCTACTCCAAATATTCTCAATCCCCAATTGCAGGAACTATATGATTTTATGGGTGAGCCAGAAAAGTGAACAGGAATCCAGTGCATATATAGTTCAGGAAGCTCTATGAAGGTCTGTAATAGGAGCCTTCATCTGGAAAAGGTATTTTGATTTCCTCCAAAAGGGTAGTCAAGTTGGGTCCACTCATCATTCCAAAACTGAATGCCAAAACCCAAACCAAATGCGAAAACCAAATGGAGACCCATACGCCATGTATTGATATATCATATACCATGTATTGATATATAAATCAGGCTAATAAACTGTTAAATATATATTCTCTATTCAAAATTTAAAAAATATTTCTATACTGTATTAAAAAAAAACTGGAAGTCAGCATAATGTCAAAGAAAACGGAATTTAACTCATGTAGTATTGTTCAGTTGGTGACTAGCCAATGTTAGAGTTCTAAAGTAAAGACACAATTCATAAATTATATATTTCTTCCATAAAAAGTATTTTATTATTTTACTTCAGCATGTTGCTGATTATGTTATTAAAGATTTTCACATAATTTGTGTTCTACTGACAGAAAATCCAAATTAGACAAACTTTCCTTGAGTCATGATACTTCTTTTTTTAAAAATCAATTATAATTCAGAAAAATTCCTCTTCTGAAGCAGTAGTGATTGAAATGATCAAAGGATGCTTTAAGCAATATTTAGATTAAAAAAATAACTGTTAACTTATACATCATGTTAAAATCTTTTAATGTGGTCACGTTTAATAAATTATTATCCCAGGAATGTCATAAGATATCTCAGTTGTATCACATGAGGTACAAGGGTATTGTCATTTTATCATTTCTTTATGAAGCATTCAAATTCAAATAGTATTTCTTAGGATCTGTGTTTCATTTAACTCTTCTACTGAATCTTACATCTTGTTAGAATTTAATTTAGTTGTGTTAACAGCGTTTGGACAGTATTCTCAGTGTGTATCTGAGAGTGGTTGTGACATCAGACTCAAAACATTTCAGCAAGATATCATTCCTTGGGCCGGACCCAAGGAACAGCATATATAATCTTAGACTCTCAATGTCCTTGCTACAGGCATGGTTGAAAACAGTTTCTTAGTGACAAATTACATACCTTACAGGGCACACAAAAATATTTCTGCATTTTGGCTGCTATTCTTCTTTGCACACTTTGTTCTTTACCAACTGTTCTTTACCAACACAGTTGGTAAAGTAACAATTTCAGTAAGATAATTTCAGTAAAGATAACTCATTAAAATGCATGTAAGGGTATTTTATAAATCATTACTTCAGTAAAGGTGAATGTTTTCCACGTCATTTTTGAGAAGTTGTTAAACAATAACAAGTACTTTAAAAAAATAATTATTACAATTCTAGCTTCTGCACCAATCTCACAGCTGATGTAAAGAATAGGTGTCAAGCTTCACGTGTCACGCCTATGGTACATGGTTCAGCAGTGCCTCCTGTGTATAGGAGGCAAGGATCTGCTGCAGTCCTGATCTTCCAGGTTCTGGTAATTTCTTGGCTTGTGGTAGCATAAGTCCTTATTTCCAAATGACCCTTCAAAATAAGGTCATCTTCTATTCTGAATATGAGTGGGGGACATAATTCAAGCCACAGCACATGCTTACCAGATTCATCAATTTTTAAATCTATTGCTGTGTTGCATTGACATAGTACCTTTTTGCTTTTGTAAAAACTTCATATATTTTTGCAGGTATATTATAAATCATTTTAATTTTATAGATATGAGATAAGAAGAGCAGAAAGAACATAAGTGACATGCCTAAAATCACACAATGGTATCCAACACTAGTTTCTGAGAGTTCTAATTTTTAGGCAGTTGATTTTACTCAAAGACTAAATTGATACTGCCTTTTCTATACATGTTTTATTTTTCTGAAGACACTTTTATTGCTATTCCTCTAATTATCTTCGCAACTGAATGTTTAAAAGCTACTTAGTCTTGCTTGCTTTCTGTGCTCCTAGAAATTCCAGCTTGATCCTTTGTCATTGAGTTTAGTCAGAAGAACATGATAAACTCTTCTGAGAGATAGAGAGTTCGCAGCCATCCTGGAGGCAAATCAGATGGTTGGTGACCCTGAGTCTCAAGGCCTGGCTTCCACAGAGTTACAAAGTAACCCTGGGAACCTGGCACACAGAATCCTGAGTGGTGGTGAAGAGCCAAGGATTGGAAGTTTGGAAGATCTGGGCTAATGTTCCCCCATGGCCACATACTAGTTGTAAATAATACCTCAGATTTAGTAACAATTTCAATAAAGATAATTCATTAATATGCATTTAAAGGTATTTTATAAATCATGTAGTGCTATACTAATGTGAGCTCTTCACGTACTAGTAAGCATATTCCGCCACTGTCCCAGTGAACACTTGAGCATGTTGTGCTAGCTCTGCTACCACCTCCAACCTCTGGGTGTTCAAAAGATGCCCCTCTATTTCTCAGCACCCTCAATATGGGAAGGGACTGTCCTACAAGGTCACTAAGTAAAGCTCAGGAACAATGGAGCATAGTTTGCTGGGTGGCCCAGACATGTGGAGGGCACTGGGAACAAAGTTCCCCCACCCTGCTTCCTCACATGAGCTCTGGATGTTCCTTGCTGTGGCCTGGCATCAGAACCCTTCCTTCCATCACCCGCTCTTCTCTCTCCTCCACACCATGACACCATCATCTAGTCTACAGAAGAAAAGATTTTGGTATGGTCTGAAGAAACTACTGTGGATCATGGAATCTTTCCATTTTAAACTTCTGGCTTCCAAACTTGAAAGAACAGGTTTCTTTTGTTTCAAATTTGTGATGATTTGGGATAGCAGTCTAAGAACCTAGTACAGTACCTCTGAGTTCAGGGTTCCCATCTGCTGACTTGGGCGAAGGAGGCAGAATAGATGGTAGTTCTCAAGTAGAATCAGTGGGAGGGCTTTTAAATTGTTCTGATGTGGATCCCATTTTAGGGATTCTGATTGAATAGTCTGGGATAGAAACCCTCCAAGTGCTTATAAGGTGCAGTTAAGCTTAGGAGCTACTTAACTATCTGGCCCTTCCCAATCTAACAATCTCAGCTATTTGAATATGAGATAAGAAGTTCCTAGACAGGAGAAAAGAGAACTGAATAAGAGAAACACAGGGAAAACTGAATGGTCTGTAGGAGAGACAGAGGCACAGCAGCAAAAACCAGCACAGGCCCTGGTGTTTATCAGCCTTCCTTTCCTGGGGAGGGTCATATCACCCCAACAAGGAAGAAGCACTTTGGAAAGGCCACACCAAGTGGCAGGCCAATTTGCTTCTGCTCTCTGCCAGAATCAAAACCAAAAGACCAGCAGAAATTCAAAAGATTCCCTTTCTTAAGATGAATGAATCAATCCATTCATGAGATATTTATTAGAGTGCTTCCTTGTATACCATTCGACATTCAGTCATTCAGCAAATATGTATGGGGTACATACAGTCTATCAGGCACCATTCTGGGAACTTAAAATCTGATAGTGAACCAAATCCAGAAGGATTCCATCCTTCACAGAGTGACAGAAAGAGACATTCTGTGATGAAAAACAAAGCAGGGTGTGGAATGGGGACTGGGGCAGAGGTATTGCTCATGTTCAGGCAGGAAAAGCCTCCCTGGAGATGAATTTGAGCAAAGCCTTAAGTGGATGAGGTAAGAGTTGTGGGTGTCTGCTTGAGAAGTCCCCCAGGCAAAGGGATGAACAAGCTCTGATGGCTATAGTTCTCAGTAAACGGAGAATCATGGTCTCCTAGAACTTGATTATATGATTGAAGAATCAGAGCCCAGCTTGGCAGTGCATGTTTGTAATCCCAGCAGCTCAGGAGGCTGAGGCAGGAGGGTGGTGAGTTCAAAGCCAGTCTCAGCAACAGCGAGGGGCCAAGCAACTCAGTAAGACCCTGCCACTAAATAAAATACAAAACAGAGCTAGGGATGTGGCTCAATGGCTGAATGCCCCTGAGTTCAATACCCCCATCCCCCAAAAGAAAAAGAATCAGTGTGTTCTGTTTTGCCCTATTTCGATATTATTCAAAAATGGAAAATAGAGCCAGTTTAAGTAAAACTTAAGTGCAGGGGATATTGCTCTGGTGAAGAATTCGTTCTATCAGTAAGACCCTCCTTTACCCATTTTAGCAATAAAGAGGGCTAAGGGAAGCTTTCCCAGCTGATGCCCCCAAAGTAAAAGCTAAGCCATTGTAGGGCTTTGCTCTCCAAAGGGCAAATTCCTCAGCAAGCAGCTGAAGGGAGGAACAGCAACCAGGGCAGCAGAAGCCTCAAGGCTCCATGCTGGTTTTTCAGAACTGTGATACGATTTCCCTTTTATCATTTTTGGAGCAGTCCCCTTTCCAATTAGGGATCACAGCTGCTAAGAATAAAGTGGTGTCTGTTTAGCTGGCAGAAGGCACAATGGCCCACTCACACCATCAATGGGAGTCATTGTTCAGAAAATGTTGCCATTGAGATTTTTTAAAATGCTAATGGAATTAATTTCTCTTTCAATGTTGATTGTCACTCAGAGCCTTTAAAACAAAATGGGGGAGGGGTTTTCATTTTCATTGTAGAGGACCAGAAACATTTCTCATGAAAATACAGATTCAGAATTTTAAACTGTCAGGAACTTTTTATATTATTTATTTAACCAATTCATTGATAGAGTGCAGTCCAGAGAGGCTGATCCACTTGGTTGAGGCAACGCTGTGGCTGTCACTTTAATGGCAGAGCTGGAAGTAGGATCTGGTCTCTTCCATCCCTATTGGCCTCATTTTCAATATAGCAGGCTGTGCTATCAGAAATATTTCTGTTAGGGAGATCTGTAATTCACTATTAAATTTTCCTTGCTATGACTAAGTGCCAAATAAGTATTCTCCTCAGCATTTTTCTTAACTGCTCAAATAAAAATATCCAGGAAGTTTTCTCAGAGGCCTCCTTTTGCTGAATCAAGGATACGTTTTCCTTGGGAGCAAAGCTGGTCTTTATATACTGGACGGCCTGAGGGAATCAAAGCAATGTGTTCTTTCAGAGGGATGCATGTTTCCCGGCACAGTGTATTCTCTGGTTTGTGTAGACTTTAGATCTCAAGACTCAGAGGTTTATCCCTCTCAGGTGGTCTGGTCAGCAGTCTGTGCTGGTAAGTCACTCCTTCTAGGCAGCCATCAAATGCAGTTCCCTGAACACAGCATGCACAATCAGGATTCCTCCATTATTTTGAAAAAGAAGAATGTGATTCTGTTCACACTTAGATTAAGCAAACTCTTCCTGCGTGTCCATAATTCTGCCGTCATTGCCAGTAAACATGATCCTGGTTTAGATATGCAGCTTCAGTACAGTAAAAAATAACAAGGACCTTGAAATCTCAAGACTTTGTGTTTTTAAGTACTTCTTTCAGTCATTTATTCAACAAAAGTATGGCTAAGACCCACTAGAAGTCAAGCCCTATACTAGGCAATAGGGTTAATGTTCTCCTAAGACAGGCCTTCTGTTCTGCAGTGACCTGCGAGATGACCCTTGAAAAATTCATTTTATATCTCTCAGCCTCAGTTTTCTCAACTTTAAAATGGGAAATTTTAGTATATGCCTTGAAATCATCACACACAACAACGTTAATACTTGATACTGTGAGTATTTTAAATGCAAAGATTTTTTAAATACAATCCTTTTCAGGAATACATGGGAATAATAGCATTATGCCATGCACTGTACTAATCTCATCGTTCCGACTGCTATGACAAAGACCCATAGACTGGTGGCTTAAGAAACAGGAATTTATTTCTCACAGTTGGAGGCTAGGAAGTCCCCGATGGTGGATAAAGAGATACAGAGAGAGTGCTCTGGGAAGTCCAAGATCTGGTGCTAGTCAATTCAGATCCAGGTGAAGGCCCTCTTCCTGGCTTGTAGAAATCCCTATTCCTCAGGTGTCCTCACGTGGTGCAAAGACAGAAAGAGAGAGAGCTCTAAGCTCTCTTCCTCTTTTTATAAGGACACAAATCCTATAATAGGGCTCCATCTTCATGACCTCATCTAAAGCTAATTACCTCCTAACAGCTCCCACTTCCAAATACCATCACATTTGAGGGAGGCAGGGCTTCAATATATGCATTGGTGAAGGAACACAATTCAGTCCATAGCAAATTGGATCTTTTGGTCATTCCTCTATCCTTCTAAATCTGAAGTATGATGTCATTAAAAATAGCAGCAATGGTAGCACAGCCAGTTAAAGACGTTCTCAAGGCCAGGAGCTTCTGGGATTAGAGCCACACCCACTGGACTCTGAAGGTTCTGACACAAAGGCCATGCATATGTGACTTCCATAAAACAGGCTTCAAATCAAAGAGAGAGAAAAAAAATAATAACTATAAAACTCTTGGAGCAAACTAACCAAACTGGTTTGTGAAATTTCATATAGCTACAATGATGTATATCCCCTGCCCTCAGCAATAGAAATTGTCTCCAAAGGCCAAAAGCCTTATCTCCTGACACAAATTCCAGAACCATCAAAAGTAATAATTGAAATCATATCTCCAGGTCAATCAGTCTACAAATGTGACAGCTTAATCAAGAAATGTGTGGTCTCTACTGTTTTTTTTTTTTTTTTTTTTCCTGTTCTAGGGTGAGGCGATTTCAGAATGATAAACTCAGATTAAAAAAAAATAATAATAATAATAAAGTTTCCCTAAGGCTTATACAAAGAATTTAGGAACTGACCTCCTTTATAGGCCTAGACACATTTTCCTCACATTTTTTTTATCAGTGCCTTATAGTTGTACCTGTTGATGGGATTTGTTGTTACATATTCATACATGCACACAATATAACAATATAACTCGGCGGGTATTACTCCCCAGCACTCCCCCAATCCAGCCCCATCTCTCACCCTTTCCTTGGTCCCTTTCCTCTACTGATCTCCCTTTATTTTTTAGGAGATGTCCCCCACCCCGAATTCTTTTCCTTTTTCTCTCTAGCTTCCATAGGAAAGAAAATATCTAACCCTTGACCTTCTGAGTTTGTCTAATTTCACTTAACAGGATGGTCTCTAGTTCCATCCATTTTTCTGCAAATGCTATAATTTCATTTTTCTTTATGGCTGAATAAAACTCCACTGTGTGTACATACCACATTTTCTATACCCATTCATCTGTGGATGGACACCTAGGCTGGTTCCAGAGTTTGACTATGGTGAATTGTGCTGCTATAATCATGGGTATGCATGGATCACTGTCCTAAGTTGACTTTAGTTCTTCAAGGTAAATACAAAGGAGTAGTATAGCTGTGTCATATGGTGGTTCCATGACTAATCTTCTCAGGATCCTCCATACTGGTTTTCATAGTGGTTGTACTAATTTTTAGTCCCACCAACAGTGTAAAAGTGTTCTGTTTTCTCCACATCCTCCCCAGCATTTATTATTTGTATTCTTAATGACTGCCACTGTGACTGGTATGGGATGAAATCTCTGTGAAGTTTTGATTTGTATTTCCCTAATTGCTAATCATGTTGAACATTTTTTTTCCATGTATTTGTTGGCCATTTATTTGTATTTCTTATTTTGAAAAGTGTCTGTTTAATTCATTTGCCCATTTATTAAGTGGATTATTTGTTCTTTTAGTGTAAAGATTTTTGTGTTCTTTCTAAATTCTTTATATTAATCCTCTGTCAGAAGAGTAGCTGGCAAAGACGTTCTCCCATTCTGTGGGTTCTCTCTTCACGTTCCTAATTGTTTTCTTTACTGTGAAGAAGCTTTTAAATTTGATATTGTTCATTTATTAACTCTTGGCATTATTTTCTGAGCTTTAGTAGTCCTATTGAGAAAGTCAGTGCCTGTGCCTAAAACCTAAATTATTGATCCTACATTTTTTCTGGTAGTTGCATCATTCCTGGTGTAATTCCAAGGTCTTTGATCCTTTTTGAGGGGTGTGTGTGTGTGTGTGTGTGTGTGTGTATGCAGGGTGAAAGATAAGGGTCTAGTGTCTTTTTTTCTACATAGGGATAACCAGTTGTCCCAGCACCATTTGTTAAAAAGGCTAGACACTTTAAAAAAAATAACAAAAGAGAAAAGCCTGAAAAACTAACAATAAAAACTTCTAACTTAACTTTCTTTGTACATAAAATATCCAAATATCGGGAGACAAAATTATCTGAATGTATTCTCATATTTCCTATAAAGTGTCCCCAGTAGTTCCACAGGCAAAAGCAGACTGAAACCAGCCCTATAGCAGTTTTGACTTAGGTCTGCCAGATGTTTGGTTCAGTCCTTGCCTGAAAATTTTGCAGCCACATGCATTGAGAATCCAAATCCCACCCTATGCAACCTTGAAGTGCTAGTTCCATTTTATCTTAGGTGGAAGAGGTGTGTTCTGGGAGGCAAACTATAGCTCAAGTATACTTTTCCGTTAACTGGCTTTCTGTAGGGGCCTGAAAAAAGACCAGCAAGTTAGAAATACACCAACTAAACAGGGAGGAAAACAAAGAATGAAGCCAAGGATCAAGGCCACAGTGCAACAGTCAAACTTGATTCCAAATGATTGTCCAGCACCAATATTAACATCACTCTGTCAATTTCAAAAGTAGTTAAATCATTCTATTTTAAAAATTCTGTTTTTAAGATTTTTTTTTGGGGGGGGGCGGTGCTTTGTGGCCCATCTGCTAAACTGTAGAAAGAAGAGCTGTCTTGGACACAAACCTTCACTGGACTGCAGCAGGTGTGTTCTATTTACCATATCAGTTAGCCCAAAGTCAGATATGGACGTGGTCCTCACTGGGCTGTGAAGTGTATGGCATTATATCTTAGCTACTAGAGGTATTTTTGTTGGTTAATAGAAACACGTGTATTGTTTAATGTTACTCATAATTCGCAACATAACTATGTCTGTTTTTATCAGGTATGTATCCTTTTGTTTCCAAGTACCCTTGAGAATAATAATTTAAGGCAACACAGTTTGGGATGTAAGTGAAAATCTGAGCAGAGTTCCACATGTGACAACAAACTTACTGGCAGCTTTAAGGAGGAGAGAGAGGTTTTACCTCCTGGGCTCCAGAAAGCCCACCGTTCTCACAATCCAGCTGCTGTTTTATGTTTTCAGCAACAATGCAGTCTTTAATCGCATGGTCCTTAATTACATGACCCTAGGCAAGCTCTGACCTCTCCATCCATCATTCAGAAACTGAAGACATACCCAGTCCTTCTTTATAAGGTCTGAATGAAACTTATGTCTGAGGGCAATTAGCATTTTTATGATTACAATTACAGCAGGGCCAGCTTGTTGGAGAAATAGGAGATGGAGAGGGAAAGGAGGAGGAGGAGAAAGGAGAAGCAGTCACATGGTAAAACTCCAAAAATGGATTTGCAAGTCCATTACTGATTTCTACATTTGATTCATTCTAGAGGGGGAAAAAATTAGTCTTCCAGAGTACATGGAAAGATATCCTACTTCTGATAGATTTTAGAAAGGTTTATCCTCACACCACTGAAAAAGGACGAAGCAGGGTATTGACCTGTGGTCAACACTTACCTAAATAAAATTTGATTTCTATAATTTTTATAATTTATAATATATACATAAATTTTCAGACAGAATGAGTACATATGTTAGATTTACCCAATGTATGTGATTGTGAAAACATATATTCCCTAAAACAAATTTTCCTCAAGAAAAGAATTAAACATTTTCTCACAGATATAGGATATAGACCCTGTGAAGTGAAAAAGTTGCCACAATCGATTGCACAGAATGTTCTGTGCAACATTGTTTGCTCAGAAATATCTTAAACTGGGCACACACACACACATAGGAACCCAGATAAGATATAGCTGAATTTCTCACATTCATACAGTAACTTGCTGTTATGAAATACTTCATGACATGATTCCAACATTTGATGTTTTGGTCTTATTGTCCCTTGCATTTAACCTCTGTCCACATGGCCCTCAATTATAGTGTCTCAGGAGCCATGTGAATAACAACAATCCTCTCTTGCTCTCACTCTAATTTTTCCCATTCCTTTTATTCCTATTTTCTCCAAAGACAGCTACCGTAGGGCACAAGGGAAAGCCACCTTCCTATTCCTGCACCCTTTTCGGGCACTTTCTTGTCTTCCAGTAGGATCCTAGACTGGTGCATACTGGAAGTAGAGCTAGTATTAGCTCAACTGATTTTTATACAGCATACATCATGCTTGAAAATTCCGGGGGGTGGGGGGGTGGATATCCCAAAACAAGACTATCTATATAGAAAGGTAAATCCAAGTTAGATTAACATTTCAGCTTCATTTCTCTGATGGACAAGATGCAGATAGAAGAGGAGCTATCTTCTGCCATTTTACTTTCTGGACACTGTTAGTCCCTAGTTTCTCTTATTAAAATAGGCAAAAACAATATATCCAGTAATGTTGGCACGGCTTTTGTTACTGCATCATCCTATGTCGAAGGTAGTCCATTTGTGCTGTTGCTCTGCTGTTTGCCTCCCAGCTCTTTTTCTTTTGGAAAACCGTGCCTTCCTATTCTGCTCGGTCCATGTGGACGAGAAAGGATGAATTCTACTCCCTGATCTGGGGGACACAAGTCCAAAGAAGTTCATCCTTGGCTCAAAAGGATCAACTGAGGAATGGACTCATGACATCGGCAGGGCAGTGAGTGTTCACTTCTCTGAGACTCTCAAGATAGAAGGGCTGTTTGTGATCACCAGCTCTGGAGTAAGGTACACCTAGAAATTCTGAAATTTTTGAAAAGTCATCTGACTTTCATTTTAGAAAGTATCCACTGTCTCCTATTTTTGAAATGGTGATTATGTTAACCACCACATTAGGGTGGTTTTCTGAGAATGAATCCAAAACTGGGATAGGCCAGGCCTAGATAGAAAGCAAGAAGCAGGCAATTTCCCCTGGTCATCGTTTGCTCTCCTAGATGGAGCCTCCTGAAGCTAGAAACACAAGTTCTGAGTTTTAAAGCCAATAAATCCCTTTTTACTTAGAGAACTTTGATCTGGGATTGGAACTAACTAGATTTTGATTGCTGTACTTTAGAATTCTAAATGTCCATAAAGATACTGAAGTGTGTATTATTTTACCATTTTACCAAAGATGATTAGGGGAAAGAAAAAAAAAAACTAATTGCTTACTTTTTCCAGAAACTTTATAATGAACTGTTGAAACTGTTGACTTAGAAAAAACATTTTGACTGTCACTTTAGAAAGTGTCCATCTCCTCCTATTTTAAAAGGTATTGGCATGGGCTATAGTTTAGTAGAAGTGCCCTTGTCTATCCGAAGGAAGAGCCTGGACTCAAATCCCCAGCACTGCAAAAACTAATAAACAAAATAGTATTAGTATTAAAATATTCATTATATATCTGTAAAGAAATTTTTGCAGTGTATAGTTAGGCATACCCTTTTTCCAGTCATGTATATTTGTTTATTCTCTCTTTATACAAATTATTTAGATTAAAAAATTGGTTTTATTCAGTTTTAGGATGAGCCAACTTTAAGGCTTGCATTCCTGAACTTTTCAGTACCACAACAAATACCTGAAAGAATTCATGCAGAGAAGAGGTCTATTTTGGCTCACAGTTTGAGAGGTTTCAGTCCACAGAGGCATAGAGTTACAAAACAAAGGAATGAACAATCTATTCAATGAAATAAGATCAGAAAATTTTCCAAACATGAATAATAGATTGGAAAATCAAAGTAGAAAATCATAACAAATCTACACCAAGGCACATTATAATGAAAATGCCTACCATACAGAATTTTAAAAGTCACAATAAAAAGGAATCAGATAACATATAGGGGGAACCAATTAGGATCTCTGTAGATTTCTCAACCCAGATCCTGAAACAACATATACCAAGCTCTGAAAAAACAAGTCAACACCAAAAGCAGTAGAAGACAGTAAATAATTAAAATCAGAGCTGAAATCAATGAAATTGAAACAAAGAAAAAAATTTGACAAAACAAAATGTTGTTTTTTTTTAAAACAGAAATATCAGGATGAACACTACAGAAATATAGAAGATAATTAGAAATTATTTGAAAATTTATACTCCAATAAAATAGAAAATATCAAAGACATCAACAAATTTCTAGAATCTTATGACTTACCCAAACTGAATCAAGACCAGATGAATACATAGCTGAGTTCTATAAGACATTCAAAGAAGAACTAATTCTTACACTCCTCAAATTATTACATAAAATAGAAAAAGAGGGAACACTTTCAAACTCATTCTATGAGGCCAATATCACCCTGATTCAAAAAACAGACAAAGACATATCACAGAAAGAAAACTTCAGACCAATATCTCTAATAAACATAGATGCAAAAATTCTCAATAAAAATCCGGCAAATTGAATACAAAAACATATCCAAAAGATCATGCACCACAATCAGTGGGGTTCATCCCAGGGATGCAAGGTTGGTTCAACATACAGAAATTAATAAATGTAATTCATCACATCAATAGACTGAAAGGTAAGAACCATATGACCATCTCAATAGATACAGAAAAAGCATTCGACAAAATATTGCACCACTTTATGTTCAAAACAATAGAAAAACTAGGAATAACAGAAACTTTTCTCAACATTGTAAAACTATCTATGCTAATCCCTAGGCCAACATCATTCTAAATGGAGAAAAATTGAAAGTATTCCCTCTAAAAACTGGAATAAGACAGGATGCCTTCTTTCACCACGTCTATTGAACATGGTTCTTGAAACTCTACCCAGAGCAATTAGACAGACAAAAGAAGTTAAAGAGATACAAATAGAAAAAGAAGAACTCAAACTATCACTATATGTCAATGACAAGATTCTATACCTAGGGGATCCAAAAAGTTCCACCAGAAAACTTCTAGAACTAGTAAATGAATTCAGCAAAGTAGCAGGATATAAAATCAACACCCATAAATCAAAGGCATTAATGTATATCAGTGGCAAATCCTCTAAAAGGGAGATGAGGAAAACTACTCCATTTACAATAGTCCCCCCAAATAAATAAATAAATAAATAAATAGATAGATAGATAGATAGATAAAATACTTGGGAATCAACTTAATGAAAGAGAGAAAAGATCTATACAATGAAAACTACAGAACCCTAAAGAAAGAAATCAAAGAAGACCTTAGAAGATGGAAAAATCTCCCTTGTTCTTGGATAGGCCGAATTAATATTGTCAAAATGACCAATTACCCCAAAACACTCTACAGATTTAATGCAATTCCAATGAAAATCCCAATGACATTCCTCATAGAAATAGAAAAAGCAACCATGAAATTCATTTGGAAAAATAAGAGACCCATAATAGCCAAAGCAATCCTTAGCAAAAAGAGTGAAGCAGGTAGCATCACTATACCAGACCTTAAACTATACAGAGCAATAGTAACAAAAATGACATGATATTGGAACCAAAATAAACTTGTGGACCAATGGTACAGAATAGAGGACAAAGAGAAAAACCTACATAAATACAGTTATCTCATACTAGACAAAGATGTCAAAAACATATATTGGAGAAAAGATAGCCTCTTCAACAAATGGTGCTGGGAAAACTGGAAATCCATATGTAGCAAAATGAAATTAAGCCCCTATCTCTCACCATGCACAAAACTCAACTCAAAGTGGATCAAAGACCTAAGAAATAGACCAGAGGCTCTTCATCTAATAGAAGAAAAAGTAGGTCCAAATCTTCATCATGTCGGATTAGACCCCAACTTCCTTAACAAGACTCCTCTAGCACAAGAAATAAAATCAAGAATCAATAAATGGGATGGATTTCAACTGAAATCTTCTTCTTGGCCAAAGAAACAATCAGTGAGGTGAAGAGAGAGCCTACAGAATGGGAGAAAATTTTTACCACAAGCACATCAGATAGAGCACTAATCTCTAGGTATATAAAGAACTAAAAAAAAACTTAACACCAAAAACAACAAATAATTCAATCAATAAATGGGCTAAGGAACTGAACAGACACTTCTCAGAGGATGATATACAATCAATCAATAAATTCATGAAAAAATGTTCAACATCTCTAGCAATTAGAGAAATGCAAATCAAAACTACTCTAAGATTTTATCTCACTCCAGTCAGAATGGCAGCTATTATGAAGACAAACAACAATAAGTGTTGGCAAGGATGTGGGGAGAAAGGCACACTCACACATTGCTGGTGGGACTACAAATTGGTGCAACCAAACTGGAAAGCAGATTCCTTGGAAAATTGGAAACGGAACCACCATTTGATCCAGTGGTTCCACTCCTCAGTTTATACACAAAGGACTTAAAAACAGCATACTACAGGGACACAGCCACATCAATGTTGACAGCAGCACAATTCACAATTGCTAAAATGTGGAACCAACATAGAAGCCCTTCAATCAATGAATGAATAAAGAAACTGTGGTATATATACACACAATGGAATATTACTCAGCATTAAAAGAGAATAAAATCATGGCATTTGCAGATAAATGGGTGGAGTTGGAGAATATCATGCTAAGTTAGACAATCCCAAAAAACCAAAGGCCAAATATTTTCTCTGATATATGGATTCTGATCCATAATGGGGATATGGGGAGAGCATGGGTGGAATGGAGGAACTTTGGATAGGGCAAAGGGGAGGGAGGGGATGGGAGGGGGCTTGGTGATAGGAAAAATGGTGGAATGAGATGGACATCATTACCCTAAGTACATGTATGAAGACATGAATGATGTGACTCTACTTTGTGTACAACCAGAGAAATGAAAAATTGTGCTCTATATGTGCACTATGAATTGAAATACATTCTGCTGTCATGTCTTACAAATTAGAATAAATAAATAAATTTTTAAAATATGTGTTCTTTTCATCATGAAGCTTAATTCCCTTATAATTTAACAGAGAGAGAGGGAAGAAAGGCATAAAGAGGGAAGAAAGGACAGATGAGTAGATATAAAGACTCTCTAATGGTGATAAGTCATGCTTTAATCATTTTAAATGCACTTATTCTGTAGTTTCTACACACTATACATTATACAGTGTATAGTAGTATATTGCATACATTCTATACATTATATATTATTCTATGTAATTCTTCACATTTTATACACTCTGTTTGCTAATTCTATCATTTAAAATTCCTACTGTTTGCCTAGACACCATGTTGCACACCTGTAATCCAAGCACCCATGGGGTTGAAGAAGGAGGATCACAAGTTTGAGGCCAGCCTCAGCAATTTAGGGAGACACTGTCACAAAAAAAAAAAATTTAAAAAGAAGAGGCTGAGCTGTGCCTGGTTACATGCCCCTGGATTCTATACCTGGTACCAAAAAAAAAAAAATCTTCAAAAGATAAAATTCTTACTTTTTGTTGTGTCTGCTGATTTCCATATTGAATTTTTTTCCTCAATTGTTTTATAATTTTTCATTGTGAGTATTTCTTTGGAACAGATTTATCTATAACAACCCAGTGTGTCATAGTTAAGAATGCATTCTTCAGAAGAAAAGTTTGGACTTTTTTCTGCCAGAACCATTTTTATGTTAATTTGTCACCATGAAATTCTCAGACTATGCATAGAGTGAAAAAAACAATCTCTTTATCCAAGTAAGATGTGTCAATGGTTGAACTTATCAGAAGGAATACTCTTCTCTCTGAGTCTGATCCAAGGCAGACAAACTTCTTTGTCTTCTTCCTTTGATAGTGGGTCTTTTTTTTCTAGTATCCCTCTCATTAAAATTATAGCCCTTATGGGACTATGCTTACACAATGGTCTCAGTTACAGGCTTTTAATTCACATAAGCCCATCTTCTTCTGAGCCAATGTGCGCCTAGCATCGTTGGTTACGAACACTGGTAACTACCCAGCCCTGGACTTGCACAGTTCCACAGTATTACCACCCTACAGTGCTCTTGGCACCCTCCCTTACTTATCAATAATCTCAGCTATGCTTTTAAAAGCACGTTGTCTATTAGCCAGCATAACAAGGTGTTTTTAAAGAGTTTCAGGTTATCTATTCCACCATGTTTCCAGGAAAATAAAACTATAATTTCAAAGACATATTTTCAACAATAAAATGTAGGTTGTCCTCATTCTGACACAAACAACTGTTAAAACACTGTATTGCACTGTATTGCAACTTGCATTTCAACAGGCAAAGGAGAAACACATTTTTTCCAATTGATCATTCTTTGTTTCCCCAATGCTTCTGTTAAAGCTAAACGTCTAGAGCAGAGAACATATTTTTATTTGAGCCTTCTGAGTCATATTAATTAGTCAATGTTTTCAAAGTGCTTTTTTGAGATGAAATCATTATTCATCAGCAAACCCAAGTTTTTTGTTAACATAATGATGGCTTCTTTTAAAGATGCTAATTGGCCCACCTGCCATGAAAGAACAATTTTGCCTTTGCTTTAATGACTAGCAACTACATACCTAGGCATCCTATTTATTAATTCACAAGTAAAAATTTCATAGGCAAGAAATACATACTTTTATTGTTACAATAGCAATAAAAATTCACTGTGATGAAAGAGAACAGTTTGGCAGTGCTGTGCGCCTCCTAAAAATAGAATATGGTGTGTGTGGGAGCCACAAGTGAAAGCCATTATTTCCATTGCTTCCATATTATTGTTTCTACGTATGAGAAATAATTTCATATTTCTCAGCAGAGGTCTTGTTGAAATAGTACATTCTCAACACCTGTCCTCTGAATACTGTTTTATGCTATTACTATTTTGTTTCTTGTAGACGGGGAAGAAATACTAAATTACATATTTAGCATTTAAATAAAAAGTGACTCTTAAAAACATAAATTCAAAAAGAATAACAAAAGCCAACTAAAGAACGTGAAAAAAGGTAGGTCCGTGACAAAGCTCTTGCCTAGCATGCATGAGGCCCTGGGTTCTATTGCTAGTACCACACACACACACACACACACACACACACACCAAAAGAGAGAGAGAGAGAGAGAGAGAGAAGAGAAAAATATTTATCCAGCAAACTAAATAGTAATGAGAAAAATTTTCTCAGATTCTTTTTTAATTTGCGATGAGGGAATATTATGAACTCTGTAATGTTATCTAAATATTACTCGACTTTTTTTCTAAATTATGTTTTTATCCATGCTGTATTACATTGGATATCAGATGTTTGATTTGGCATTTGAAGTGACTTAGCTTTTTCCCAAAGACGAAAATGATTTTTTTATAAATCTTCCTTACAGGATCTAAACTCTTTGGAAAGCAACATTAATAGCCCTCTCATATGAGAAGAGTAAGATGGCTTATAAAAACCTACCATAGAAAGTCAAGTACAGTCCAGCTCTTTAAATCTAAAAATAAACTTTTTCATGACGCTTATTTGAAAAGAGTTGTTCTAAAAGTATACTCCAGAAATAAATTTAAGCCAAATGCCTCTTTTAAAAATTAGTTTCAAAGCCTTCATTTCATAATAAAATAGCCTGGTATGTAAGCAGTTTGCTTGTGGCTGGCATTTGGGATGCTGGGTTACCACCTTTGTGTACCAAGGTGCCTTTAAATGGGATAAAGTGCTCATTTGTGAAAATGCCACCCCAGCGTCAGAAGAGCTAAGGGAGCATCGAAATCACCTAATCATTGTCAGCAACCTGATGCTACATCAGGATAATCTCTCTGGTTCATTTCTAGAATGAGTCAAATTGAAATTTTGAAAATGTGATGATATATGATGTTGAAAATCTGGTTTCTGAACAAAAGTCTTATTTCTTAATTTCAAAATAACCAGGTTGGTTTATGAGTTTTCTTACTTTTGAAATTATTATCCATTATTGATCTGATCTGTCTAAAGAAGGAATTTAAAATACCTGGGAAACAATCTCTCTGCCATCAAGGAAGTTCATTAGATGCATTTTAGGGGGTGGGTTGCAGGTGTGTCTGTGACTTAAGACTAGATATTTATACTTCTATGTATCTTACTAATGGTGGTTAAGCAAGAGGTGAACAGGACATAGCACTGCTCTCAAAGCTCCCAGTACTAATAGGAAGCAGACATGAACATCTGCAGGCATTATGTGCATAGTAAGTATAATTACCTTTGCTTTAATGACCAAGTGTTCTGCTGCCAGAAAGAAAAGGGAATGAACTCTAAGCAGGAAGCTCCAAAACTTCCACTTCTCAAGGAGGTGTTTTCACTAAGATTAAAAATTGAGCAGGAGTTCCATGATAGACTGGGAGAACAAGGGGCTTCCTAGCAGAAGCACAAAATATGATGGAGTTTAATCAGTGTACAACTAAAGCCTTGAGTGCTTCCAGGGGAACAGTAGGAACCGAGGGTCGACAGACACATGCACACATATGCAATTTACACTTTACTATTTCAGTCATTTAGAAAATGTACCCAAAGATCAGATTGTGTTAAGAACATCATATTGGGTGACAACAACAACAAATCACTACAAACATAATGAATTAAAACTACATGTTTACTATCTTACTGTTTCTACAGGTTAGGAGTCTGAATTCTGAAAGCCTAGCAGGATTTTCTGTGCAGAATCCCATCAGGGCATCTTCTAGACGTAAACTGGCTGCATTCTTATTTGGAGGCTTATCTGAAAAGAAGTCACTTCCAAGCTCCTGCAGCTCATTGGTATGAGTTTAACATTCCAAAATCAAAATAATAGAAAATAAATATTGGTGCATGAATAGTGCTCAAAATAGGTCACAAAAACTCATGCAGCAGAAAAAGTATTAATGCTGTGTTTGATGTAGCACACTAATGCCTAAAAGAAAGTATTATCAATTAATCTTCCTGTGTTATGTGAATGAAGGTCCAGCTTTATGAAGTCTGTTGGCCTGATGTCACCTCACATCCTAGGCGCTGCCCACAGTTACCTACCAGTTGGCTCTCTTATTAAGCAGTTCACACCATGGCAGTTTGCTTTGAGTCTCCTTCTCCAGTCTGCTGAAATAGAATCTCATGTAATGCAGCCTAATCCAGGAGTGCCATCCCATCACCATTATCATATTTGTTGGCTAAAGAAAGTCACACATTCTGCCTACACCCTGAGTCAGGGAATTATATGAATGTGACTTATTGGTGGGAGAGCTATCACCATGGGGTATATCAGCCGGAGGCTTGCTTGAAACTTTCAGGGGAATCAAATAGAAACTGAGTATCTAAAGAACATACCCTCTTTATTATAAATTTTCCATGTCTAGTTTTCTACAGATGTGTATTAAAAAAATTGGAGACAAATTTTTTGGAAAATGTCTGGGCCTAAAAAACATTAGCATGATACATAGAAACAGAGAAAACATTCCAAAATCAAAATAATAGAAAATAAATATTGGTGCATGAATAATGCTCAAAATAGGTCACAAAAACGCATGCAGCAGAAAAAGTATTAATGCTGTGTTTGATGTAACAAACTAATGCCTACAAGAGAGCAAAAACGATAGCACAATATCAGATTCCATTATCTCAACCCCTCCTCCATGATCTACAGCAGAGTAACAGGTGCCGGGAGCTATTGAGCACTTTGTAGGAACTATTTGGCCTCTGGGAATGATCAACATGGAGGAAGGTATTAAATAAAGCAATAAAAGTGGCAATTTCAAATGCAACAATGATTACACAGAGTGACTTAATTACTGAAACCAGAGGGAACACTGAAAATACCATTTATTCACTCAACAAATACTGACACCTCCTCCATGCCAGGTACTTTATAAGGCACTGGGGACATGGTGGCAATCAAGGAAGACAGTTTATACCCCCCAAATGTTTTGATCTTAAATGTACAAGTGTAAAATGAGCTTCTTTAGACTTGCCCCATTCAATACAGAAGCAACTAGCCTCATGTCGATACTGAATACTTGAAATGTGGCTGGTCAGAATTGAGTAGTACTGTAAATATAAGATATGCACTGAATGTCACAAATTTAGTATAAAATCCCTATAATCTCATTAATGATTTTATATTGATTACAAGTAAAAATAATATTTTGATATGTTGAGTTAAATTATAAAAATATAAAGACATAAGATATCTACTAAAAATAATTTCACCTAGTTTTTTTCCTATGGTTCACATCTGTAGCTGATGTTTTATTTTATATATTTTTTTACTATATTTGAGGCTTCTTATTTCTTTCACCTTTATACCTGAGTTGGTGCTTGTTACACAGTTTGCATGACACCCATCAGAAAGCAGCAGAAGGAGGCAGAAGAATCACCTGTGACTCTCTACTACAGTAAATGATTAGTTGTTATCAAACCATTTCTCTCCAAATTCTGGCATTCTTGGAACTAGATTGTGGTGATCCACCAATAAATTGTAATAATAATGGTCCCTTCTTAGTTTTCAGGGTGGGATGAGGGGATCAAATGAAAGGATTTTCTTAAATTAATACTTTTTTTGCTAATCAACTTTTCTTAAACCCTATTGCCAGTGCTGCTTTTGTACTATAACATAAATAAATAACAAGTTAGTATAAATCATATAAAACCCAGAAGACAGCTCCTACCCACCAAACACTGGGGGCTTCTCTGTAAAGTTTTCCAAATCCCTCTACAATTTATTTTCAAACTTTTCCATTCCCATCCAGTTTACTCTTAGATCTGACCTTTGATTACATATCTTGTTTGGGATTCTCTTCTGCCCTTTGGACAGAAATCAATGTTTGACTTTGCTTACCTTGATGTGTGATGCTACTAGAGACTTTGCTTTCCCCTCTGGCCTTGTTTAGGAGGAAAGATGCCCATTTGGGGACTTGTAGTCTTCCTAGAAAATTCTAAATTGTGCCCACATAAACAGAAGTTGTTCAACTCAGAAGACATTGTTGCTTTAAGCTCTTCAACTTAAGGCGCAAAGAATCATTCCAAATAAGAAGAACATCAGTTACCAAGCCCACCAGATACTATAGTGACAATGTCATTTTTCCCACTAGAAGAAAGGAAAGTTTTTTTCTGGAAGTCCACAGGGTGAAGGAGCTTTGGGAAGTTATGGAGAACCTAAAGAGTAACCTGATTATTTGTCCATAGAGTAGGATGTTGAGGACATGAGGTAGAATGCTCAAAGTGAAAACTACAAGAAATATCATTTCCCTTCTCTTCTTTAATTCAATATAATTCTACTTCTCTACACCATCCTGCCAGGCTGGCAGAATATTCCACCTCAGGCACTATTGGGGACCTTTCTCTTCTAGGATTACACCAGAACATAAGACATTTAAGCAATGTCTATAAAACTAAAAACAAGCAAGCAACAACATCAAAAAAGAAAACAACAGGGATGACCTTCTAATCTCTAATCTGTGGTGACCATCATGGGTCAGCCTCAGAGTTCAAGCCCACAGCGAGCTTGAACAGCAAGCCCTTGTGTCTCTGATGGTCATGATCTTCCATGCCACTCACAGGGTCTTGGAACTCATTCTAAGGCTGGGAACCTTTGTGATACAAGTCCCCACTTCCTTGGTTCTCATCATAGTCTTGACTTCTAAGTTCTGATCTCTCCTTTAGGGCATATGAAGAGCTTTAAGTCCCTAGTGGTCCAGAGATATACAAATCACACTCTCTTTGCCTCCTGGGGAATCCTTCTATGTTCATTTGCCCTCAGATGTTATCTTTTTAAATTACCACAGGATTTTAAAAAGATAGAGTTATTTATTTCAGGTTGCTTTTCCTAAGATTCTGGAAAAGACAAGAAGACATGGTACAACAGAGGAAAATGGAACACACGAGGCGTAAAATAATATAAGTGGGTATTTCTAACCAACTATGACAACCATAGATGTAGACAATGACTTCTTTGTTTTATTTTTAACTGTATCTCTAGTACAATAATTTGTAACTAGTACAGTACTTGGCTCAATGCATATAGATTATACGAATAGATGAATATTTCACAAGATTTTCATTAACCTCACCTTTCCTAAAGTCAACCAAATTTGCACTGTCTCCATCACTTTCTTGGATTTTCCAAGTTGGTGTATCAATATAGCAATGGCAGCCATCTTGATGGGGAAAAAAAAAAAGCAGATGGTTGTGGCCATGGTCGGTCTGACCCTTCAGTAGTGTGTGCATCATTCAAGCAATGTGAAATCTAGGACACTTCAAACATCTTTCTATCAATCAAGAAGTTCATAGCCTATTTTCTCTTCATCCCTGTACAAGAAACTTTGATGGCAAAACAGCTAGGTTTCCTACCAATTCTAATGTCTGACAACAGCTGTTAGGGGAAAAAAAACTTACAAAATGGAAAAAAAAGGTAAGACCATGTCCCCAGGATGACAGAAGTCAATCTTTTTGCTTTAACCACTAAAAATGATCTATATCTGTTATTATCCTTCCTTCCTTCAATCCCTCTTCTGTATGATAAAATTTTCCCTGCTTTTTGAAAGAATGCTCCTCTGACTGTGCTTGGGATTTGTTATTAGTCAGGTTTGCTATAATAACAAACCACAGCATCTTAGCAACTTAAAACTTCAAAGGTGGCATTATGTGTCATTCGTGGGCCAATTATGGCTCGCTCTGGCATACAGCTCTACTTCACAAGTCTTTTCATCCCAGGATACAGGCTGAGCGAGCACACCCCAGGTGGAACACATCACCTTTGTGATGAAAGAGAGCCGATGATGTGTGTCAAATGCACTCACATTCGACTGACCAAATCATGTCAGGTAGCCAATCCCAAGTGAACATAACGGGATGTATAATGTCTTCCAGAGAATGAGGAGTGAAACATTTTTGCATAATAATACAATTTACTATAGGATCCTCATGGCTTCCTCAGGAAGCCACTTCCATCAACGATCCTTTCTCCCCTGTATCTTCAATTTCTCTCTACACACTGTCCATATGCAAGCAATCTTAAGTTCTTTCCCTTAAAACAAACCACTCATACTTCAAGTACAAGTTTCCTTTGTTACATTAGTGTTCCTCTTTTCCCCAAGGTTTTTTTTTTTTTAAGAGGAAATCACACTAGCTGTTTCTAGTCCTTCTTCAACATGCTGTGTCGTGGCTCTTTGTGTCCATCCTTGACCTGGCTGTCGTCAAGATTCCCCTCCTAGCTGACAGTCCATCGAGCACTGTCTCAGTCTTCATCTGCCTTGGCCTCTGTGTCAAGAGAGCACTGTTAACCACTGTCGAGGTGGTCACTCCATTTAGGAACTGTAATGAACGATTCCCTTGCTGCTGATTCTTATGGCTGCAAGCTCTAGTATCCTTTGAAAACTCCTTTTCCTCCTATTATAGATTTTTGGGAGCCCAGTAAACACTTCCCTCTTTTCCTGTAGCAGCTTAGAACCAACTCAGAGACAGGCCAGGAAGTCAGGCTGGTGAAGATAAAATGATTCCTCCTATGGCAGGGACCTTCCATGGACAACAACTGAACTTCTGCTCCTAAGTGCTCTAGTTGGGGCCCAGCACTGACACAGCAATAGGGGCTCCAAGGAAGACTGTAGATACAAACTGAAGAGGTCTGAACACAGCAATTTAGAGGATTCCTTTTTAAAAATATATCATAAAAGTAAAAAAAAAAAAACCTGTCAAACTAAACAACAAATTTATAGAATATACCTATAAGTACAGATGCATATTGAGTTATGTTCTAATAAACCATTATAAACTATGGAAATATTTTAAGTTGAAAATGTATTTAATACAACATAACCAACATCATAGCTCAGCAACACTGCACTGTGGTGTGAATGTGTCCCCTCATAATCACATGGCTGACCCAGTGTGTGGCTCACTGCCCTTGCCCAGCTCTGTAAGACTGTGTCATACCACATATTGCTAGCCTAGAAAAAGACCAAAGTTCAAAGCTCGAAGTGTTATTTCAACTCACTACATATTGCTTTTGCATCAATGTAAAGTAAAAATAAAGTCAGAAATCAAGCCACTGACTTATAATTAGGTTCAGGACGATCTGTGTACATGCGTATATAAGTTTGTACATGTGGTATGGACAAAAGGGTTCTTTACATGTATATGTTTGTATGTATTTGTGTGTGTGTACGTCTTATATTAGCAAAGCTTTGGCAATAGAATAGTTAGATGTTGAGAGAACACTGCAGAACAGGAAGTCCTTCCAAGTGTTTCCCATACAACTGCAGAGCTCAGATGACTGACTGAGGTGCACTGAGGTGCACATATGGCAAGTATGACCAATTTGAACGCAGAATAAGAGGGAGGGAGATAATGTTGAGACCCACCCCATGAGACTTTTGACTTTTATATAGCATTCATTTGATTTTTATATAGAGTGCCCACTGGCTGAGGGGAACATTATCCTCCATTATTTTATGTTTCCACATAGAGATAATCCCCTAGAGTGTCACTTCCTTCTTTACCCTCAGTCATTCCTCCCCACAAGAGGAGGACTCCATTCCTTTGAGCTATTGTACAAATTCCGCCCAGTGATGGGAGGTCTGTCTTAGCCAACAGTCTAGGGACTGATTGTGTAGATAAGTCTAAGTTTGGACATCAGCATTAGGAAATAACATCCTTCAACCCACCAAATTCCAATGCTACTGTGTCATGCTCACCAACAGCCATTGGAAATACAAATCTTAATGTCATGGTCTCTTCTCAACAAATTCATGGTTCACAGTAGAAATTAGATACACAAAAATACAATACATAAAACATGGAAAGTAGTGACTGACATAAACACTGAGTACTATGTGAGCACAGCAGAAATATACCTAATCCGACTTGAGGAGTCCAGGGAAAACTCTAGCACCAAGCTAAGTCCTAAATGATAGAACTGAACCAGCAAAGAGTAAATAATAACTGCTGTGTCTTGACCACTTACTTTGTTCCAGGATGTACAGCAGATTCTTTCTAGGAATTATTTCATTTAATCCTCACAATAGTAATTGGAACCAATTATTATTACTTGCATGTGAACAATGAGGTAATTGACACACAAATGGTAGTTTTTGAGCTCATTCAACTTTTAGGTAATGCAGATAAAAGGCATGCATTTTTTTCCATTTTTTTTTTCTTTTGGTGCTTTAGATGAGGATTTGGCACACTTTTTTTCTGCACAGGACCAGATAAATATTTTGGGTTTGGTGGGCCACGTGGTCTCAGTTACAATCACCATGATTTCTACTGCTGTAGTAGGAAAACAGTCATAGGCCATACATAAATCAATGGGAATGATTGTGTTCCAATAATACTTTATTTAAATTATATTTAATAATATTGGGCTATATAAAATACTTTCCCCAATTATTTAAAATTTTAAAGTGCTATATCTACAGTACAAACTGTATACAATCAGGCTATTCATAAGCAGGTGGCAGGCCAGATTTGTCATGGGCCATTGACAGCCCATTGCTGCTTTCAATTGTGGTACCTGAATTCCTCTCTGATTCTTGCTCGGGCTTTCTTTTTCTTTTATGAGGGCTGGGATATCTGTTGGTTTTGTTTTGTATTAAAATGTAAGTTGCTGGAGTTTCTTTGATGTTTTCCAAGGTAGAAAATAACTTCTCACCTTTTCAGACTGTCACTTATTGAAAGTAAGAATGATACATTGGCTTATGGGATGCCAGTTAGAACTCGGTATGATCTGTCTGCTCTGCTGAAGCCCAGAAATATTTGGCAGGACTTTACTTCTTGTTTTTTCAGCTTTGAACTTTTGATTTGTTTTTTTTTTTTTCTTTTGCTATTCTATAGCACATCTATGAGTTTAAAAGGTCATTCTTTATAAGTCCAGTTGGGGAAACCAATAATAAGCAAAATGATTGCTTCAGAAAATCACTCTTCAGGTCCTTACCAAATAGTGAGTGCTAGAGCACCCTTACCGCTTTCCAAAGATGAGACGTGAGAGGCTCTGGTAGACATTGTGGTGTAGAAGACTTCTAGTAAGAAAAGCACTGATCAAAGAAAATGATCAGAGTACAAGTCTGACCCTTGTAAAATTGTGACGAGGGACCATGTCCATCCTTTCTTAGAGTCCCTTATACCTGCTTAGATCGGCTTACCTGCCCTGCACCCTTAGGCTCCCAATGCCCTCAAAATATCCTTTGTCAGTCACTTAGGTGGAAGCCATAAGTAGAGTGACCTTCAATGTTCAGTCTCTAGGATGAAAGCTCCCTTTCTCAGCACCTGGAAATGGATAATATTCTTCAAACGAGTGGATAATTCTTACTTCCAGAACTACCAGTTGGTTACTCTAAAATCCATATTCCCTCTTTTCCCCAATTTGTTATCCTGATTGTCTAAAGACTAACTTTCCCAGCTTCCTTCCATGTGCTCTTCCGCAACTGTAAGTCAATAACTAAGTTCTGCACAAAGATATGTAGACGCCAACAGTGAGCAGCTTTTAAGAAACATACTTGGATACATGAAATCCAGCCACTTATCTCTCCTTTTGCCCGCTTCTCTTTGAAGTAAGGATGCTGTGACTGGAGCTCCAATAGCCATCTCAATCATAGATATGAAGACCACATCCATATGAGGGCCACGTATGGTGGCCAGCCAGAAGAAATGTTGGTCCCTGATTTCATGCAGTCACCATACTGGCTTTGTACTGTCTCTGGAATTCTTTTACATGAGCCAAAAATAAATAAGTAAATAAAATTTTTATCTTATTAATCAATTATTTTATTTGGTTCCTGTTAATACGACTCTTTCTAACTCTCAACTGACATAGTAATCAAGTCATCCGGACACACAGGGAGGCAGAAGTACTGTCTCTGGCTTTGGAGGAAGTTCAACTCATGAGGAACCCTGTGCTCACAAGCATGACTAGGGAAACCTCCAAGTCCATGACAGGAATTTCTTGACTCTTGCTTGTCAATTCAAAATCAGTTCTGAACTCAGCTCCAGACTTGTGATCTTCTATCTCAATCTCACCTCTTAAAGATAACCTTTTCAGACCCCACGAACATAGTAATATGGACAATAACTACCTTGCAGGATTATGTTAAGTATTAAATAACTTCATGTATATAACAGGCTTAAGACATTGTCTAGCACATAGTAAAGTTAAATGTATGACATTATTTTAAATACCATTATCATTATACCTTTGTTTTTTTTAATTTTTTATTTATTTTTTTATAGGGTGCTGAGGATCAAATCCAGTACTCACACATCTAGGCAAGTGCTCTACCACTGAGCCACAACCCCAGCTCACCTTTGATGTTTTGAACTTGAGGTTGATAGCACTTCTTAGTATTGGTCTATTCTTTTTTTTAATATTTATTTTTTAGTTGTACACAACACCTTCATTTTGTTTATTTATTTTTATGTGGTGCTGAGGATCGAACCCAGGGCCTCACACATGCTAGATGAGTGCTCTACCGCTGAGCCACAACCCCAGCCCCGTGTATTGGTCTATTCTTATTTTTTATAAGTCCTTTATTAGTTCATTTAAATATTACCTTAAGTATACAAAACTTTTATGATTAAAAATATTCAAGTTATTATACATCAATAGAATAGAAACAAACCTCCATCCCACACTGGGCTCCCACTCTCACTCCCCCCTCGAGTTACTATTAACTACATGCATTAACTACATATATTAACTACATATCCTTTCAGGAATGTCCATATGTGCAAAAGCACACAGATACATGTGAATAGAGAAAGATATACATATGAATTCCTATATTCATTTGTTTATTTATACAAATGCTCATAATATATCTACTATTCAACTACTTGTTTTTGCTAATTAGTATTAGATGTTTTAAAATGTTTGGCTCGTATTTCCTATTCATAGACATTTAAATTGTTTCCAGTTTTTACAAAAATGTTGCAATGAACTCCCTTGCCTGGTATCTTTGTGCACTTGTGTGAGTACTTCTGTCATAAAAAAAAATCCCCAAAATAGACCCCTTGGTCAAAGTGTATGTGCCTCATAGACGCTGCTGAAAGCTCTTCAAAAAGGTTGTTCTAATATGTGGTCCACTGATAGGGAATAAGACTTCTATTTTCCTACACTGTCTTTAGACTGGTGTTATCAAACTTCCCTGACATGAAAAATAATGTTTTATTGTTTTAATTTTTAATGTGAGTGAGGCTGAAAACCATTTTGGAAATTTATCATCCTTCTCTTTCTTCTTTTTTTTTTTTAGAGGAATGCTTTGGTTTACGTTCTTCCCATATTTGAATCTTGTCATTTCCTTCAGGATCATAGGTTTCAGTGTCCTAGGCTGTCTCATGTGAGTGGTCTCCTGCTGTAATTTACTTTCTCTTTGATTTCTGATATCAGCCATTTAGTTGGCCTCTTGACCTGGATAACCTAGTTCCAAATGCCCTGTTCTAAGACAGAGGAGGTTATAGGTGAGCATATTTAAACACACTCATCCAGGATCTTTTAGTGCCAGCATGAAAGACCAGAATCCTGCTTTTCCAAGTCCATAGCTTCCTGGTGGCATAGGCAGAGTGGTCATGTGACTTTCTAATCTGGCATGAGACCTTACCAGATATCCTCACTTTCTAAAGTACAAGGAGTCCTAGTGAGAAACAGTTATTTTTAGTGAGGACTATGCCAAAGACCAACAAGTCTTAACATCTTCTTGTCATCCATTGTCAGAGTTGACTCCCCTTAGGAATGGCTGATAGGGACCAGGTCCTATAGGCTATATGGTCCCCTGCCTGGGTCCAGCTATAACTCACAAGACTAACTGGCCAGTTCACTTCCCAGAGCTCTTTTCATCACCTCCTAACACCCAGCAGAGCTCTTGTATACAGAAGAAATAAAAGAGAAAGTGGAATCCTGAAAACCAGGTTCTAGGTCCAGATCCACAATCAATTAGTGTTATTTGGGCTTCAATTTTCTGTTCTTCCAATTTGTCATGTGTAAAATTGAGGAAAAAATAGTGTTTTCTATTTCTCAGAGTTATGATGGAGACTGAATGAAATAGTACTTTACGAAATTATTTTGTAAACTGTCAAGAGCTATTCAATTGCCATGCTATTGAATATTATTATAATTAGTAGTAGTAATATTCATATCAATAGCAATAGCAATAGCTTCCAAAGGCAGATGTTGTATAGAGAATCTCATTGAAAGCACTTTAAGAGAGGAAGGGCTGTCTTGTACATCTATGTATTACCTAGGGTATGGCCCATCGTGTTTTTCCCTGTATTTAAAACTCAATGCTTATTGAATGATTAATGGAATGTGTGGATGAGTGAATGAAAAAAATTAGCTGTATATTTCTTGGTTGTCCCTTTGACTTTCTGTGGGCATCTCTAAGGCACATTTATAGTAGAACAACTAAGGCATTCCCTTAGACCTTGACTTCAGAACAAGAAAGAACAGAACTCCGCCTCTCTGAAACCACTGCATGTAAAATTGCTTGTGTAGGAATAGCAAAAAAAAAAAAAACCTGCTCAATTTTAAAGATTGATTTTAAAAGGTCACATAAAAAGAATGGTTCCACTATAGCCATAAACTTCCATACAAGGGAAAACAATTCCTAGCAAATATGTGGATTTTAAAATTGTGCTTCCTGGGTTCAAATCCCAGCCCTACAGCCTTAGTGAAGTTACTTAACCCCTCCCTGTGCCTCAGTTTCCCAATAGGAAAAAGAAGATTTAGCATCATTCATACCTCATAAGATTGTTCTGAGAACGAAAGAGATTAATGTGCTTAAAAAAGTGCACAGAACATAATACACACTGTGTGTATTTAGCATTGTTATGAAGAAATTGTAGATTTGGTGTTGATAATTATCTGATTATTTTTTCCAAAAGAAACTAGAAAAAAAGAATTTTTTTGGTTGATGCAAAGTTTGAATCACCTTTTCAAGAACTTGTGCAATGCCATGTCTTGAGAAGCAAATGGAGGTAACACCCACAAGAGGCCTCTTCAGCTCTCCTTCACTGTCCTTAAGGTAAGGGGTTGTTCACCTTACTCTTACTCAGCCCCTTTCTTCTCCTCTCACAGATGTTGCAAAATCTTGCTTTCCATTCACCCAAGAAGAACCAGTACTCAGGAAGCTAAGGTACTTGGCAAAAGCAACAAATTCCCCTGCAGAACAAAGAGGCATAGTTATAAATCTAGCTCCAAGAACATGCTGTGCTAACCTATGCCTCACCTGCCAGAGAAGACGCCTGACCTCTGAGGGTAACTGCATACACAGTTATAACCAACGCATCCCCCATTACTCATCCACCACTCAACTGTGTTCTCCTCTCCACCACTGTTCCACCAGAAATACCAGCCATTTCTTTCAAGTGCCAACTCAACAACTCACTTCTCTGTTTCTGCCCTCTGCTGAGGAAGTCCAACCTCCCCATTTCCTGGGCTTTTCAGTGTTCAGTCCCCACCACAATAGGCCCCTGTGTATGTTCAGTGGGACAGAATGGTGCAGGGAAACTCTCCAGAAATTTGACATCCGGCAGAAGCAGGGTGGAATCCCAGTTCTGTCACTAGCCAGCTATGACCTTGGGCAAGTTATTCAATAATTTCCTCCATTGTCAAGTGAATAATCACATTGCTTTGGAGAGTTTTTGCAAGGATTAAATAAGTAAAGTATTTAGTCTTGTGTTTGACATATGTTGAATCCATTTATTCTTAGGTTTACCTTTAATTTCTGGTAGTTTTGTGTAATTTGTTTTTGTTTTTTTTTTTAATCCAACTTGCCCATCCCTTGAGAAACAGAGTCCTATTTTTTAATCCCCATGAATGTGTCTACCACAGGCTGTTTACAGATTAGTCAATAATTGTTTCTGAAATTATCAGAGTGTTTGCACAATAACTGAGGTCAAAAGTGATAGGGACATGTTGAATCAGGTTTAAAAGTTGATGACCTCAACAGAAGTAGGAAAGTATTGCATAAAGCAATGATTCTTCAAATACTGAAAGAAAAAATTCTGAAGTCTGACACAGAAAACTTAAGTGATAGTAACCATGGTAAAGTCCCAGAACCTTGCTAAGCTTCTGTGTCCCAGTCAGTAAACTATGCTTCACACCTGACCTACCTTTCCAGGATGTTTAAAGGATCCATGACCATGATCATCATATTACTGTTCAAACAAGTAATACAATATACAAATGAAAAGCTTAAGAATTGCTGGATAACTTACACTTTTTGTGAGTACTTGAAAAGGAAGAAAAAGTCAAGTTATTTCTCCTGGAAGCAGCCCAATCCCAGAACATTGTTGGAGTTTGAAGCTTTGAAATGTGTACATAATCTCACCCTCCCCTGGATGACCAAGGGTCAGGCTGTAGTTCCCAAGGTTGCTCAGAACCAGATCTGCTAGCTCCCTAAACTTTCCCCCTGCATCTGAGTTAACCCTTACATGGCTAAAGATAATTGCTAGAAGTAAAAGGGGGCATTTATAGAGAGCAAAGCCCAGCCCTCTTCCCAGAAATGTTGTTCCCTTGATTGTCTGCATCTATAGAGAATAAAAAGTGACATCCCTATTGATTCAAATATTTCCAAATGTTATCTTCATACAAATTCCACTTTGGAAACTTATTAAATATTGTTGTTTTGGTTTTTCATTTGTTTTTCCTGCTAGTCCGTGGAAGTATTTAACTCTTGACAACTGGGAATTTGGAAAGAGATGGAAATGTTCTCTCCGATAGCTCTACCTTACTTTTTTGAAAGAACAGTAAGGCAGATAATCTGGTGTGTAATCACATAGTTGAAAACAAAATATCTACCCATCCCATTTCTGCCAAGCATAGTTTGGGCACTGGTGTAGGTGAAGCAGAAGGAAGATAAGGACAGCTGATAGTTCCAAAAAGCCTGCCTTGCAGAAGATTCATTGGATAAACAGATCCTTCAAGATCAGAGATATTACGCTATCAGAATACGAGCTTGGATCACAGTGTCGAGCACAGACTTCCACTGTGCAACCTGGTTGGAGACCCACGTAGTTAGAAATCCAGACCACAATTCACTCACCTTGATAGTTACAAACTCAAGAAACTAAGGGCCTAATGCAACCTGCAGGAGTCTTTTTGAGTTGCTTGTTTTCTATTTTATTTGTGGGAACAAATGATATTTTAAATGATTCAAGCCAAATTTTATCAATCATTTAAAAATGTATTACTTCATGGTCTTGGAGAATCACAAAATCTGACTCCTATGCTTTCCTGAATGACAGAAATCACAAACTGAAATTGGGCAGAACCACCTCTTCACTCTAAGAGTGTGCTTTCCAGTTCTGAACATCTTTCACCATTTCACATTACCCAACTTGGAAGCCATTTGTTATGGTGCTTGCATTGTTTTTCTTGTAGTGGAAATATATCTTTTATAGATACGGCTCATAGAAATTTGGAAAATTGAATACAAGGCTAGAGGGCAGATTGTTTCAAGGAAATTGAACAAGAACATTTCTCTTTGGAGGTGAGGAATAAACATTATGATATAATTAGATGTATTATCTAGGTAATATATGCATATATTTTATGTATATAATATATGCAATCTTACATATGTATGTATATACACCTATATCATATACATGCACCTATGTGTGTGTGTGTGTATATATATATATATATACACACACACACATATGGTATAAATGTCATAGTCTTATCCTATAATAAATTTCCACATTCCCCAAAGAAGAATCATCATAATTTTAGCCTTGAAAGAATTTTAAATTATAATGTGCTTTTTTGTGACAGAATCTAAGTTTGCTCTAACTTGATTCTAATAAACAAACAAAAAACTCTCCTTTAAGTAAAAAACAGGAGGCAAAGAAGGAAGGGAGGGAGGGAAGGAGGGAGAGAAGAAAGAAGGAAGGGAGGGAGGGAGGGAGGGAGGAAGCTCCAACAATCACAGAACAAAATTTTGGATTACTTTACTTTCTGGAATAAAAATAAAATGCAGTAAAGTGTTTTTGCATTCTTTCTGGAATACTGACTTCATCAAAGAGTGCTTTACTTAGGTGTATTAATATGAGTGGTACAGAAAAAAATAACCACATTTTGCAATCTTTCAGAAAGTCTATGGGACAGAATTTTAAATATAACAATATTAACCTGACAAAGACTCATTTTTTAGAAGAAAGGATGATCCTCTTGGGGGCTCCTCTTTAAAATAATTTTAAAGGTCCTCACTCTGAACACCAGGAGCATCAGATCTGAGTTTCAATTAAATGAAGGCTAAAATGTGGCAGAGGTGAAAGGGTGGCCCAACCAAAAGGGGACATGAAATCTGTCCAAATTAATTCTGAGTCACAATCCTTCCACTTGCAATTAAAATGACCTTGAGTGGGTTTCTTTATTTCTATGTTCCAAGTCCCTATTTATAAAGCTTGAATGACCTCTGCTTCCCAGAGTTGATGTGAAGAAACCAGTTATTGTTGGCACTCTCAATTTTTTGTTCTGATTCTTTTTTTGCTTGTTTGCCTGTTTCCTTTGTATATAATGATAATACTCACCATGGACTGGAATGCTTACTTTGCCAGATCAGTGCCCCTTTCCCTAACTTGCAGTTTTCCATATTATTTAAAGTTGTTTCAGGACTGGGGGTGTAGCTCAGTGATAGAGCACTTGTCTAGCATGTGCGAAGCCCTGGGTTCAATCCCAAGTACTGCAAAAGAACAAAAAGTAAAGTAAAATTCACAAGTTGTTCCAATGCCTGCCCCATTAATTTTAACACATTAGACCAAAAGTTATTCTTTTTTCTGCAAATGGCCAGGTTAAAAATATTTTAAGCTTTGTGAGCTTTTTGGTCTTTGTAGCATGAAAGTAACTATAGGAAATATGTATATGAGTGTGTGTGGCTGAGTTCCGATAAAACTTTATTTAGGAACACAAATACTACTTCATATTTTGAATAATAATACTAAAGAAGTAAGTCATCATACTAGAGCAACACATTCCTACCTGTGTTTATAGCAGCACATAGTTCACAATAGCCGAACTATGGAACCAGCCTAGGTGTTCATCCATGGATGAATGGATAAAGAAAATATGGTATCTATACTCAATGAAGTTCTATTCATCCTTAAAGAAAAATGAAATTATGTAATTTGCAGGAAAAATGGAGGAAACTTGAGATCACTTTATTAAGTGAAATAAATCAATCTCAGAATATCAAGGTCATCATGGCCTTCATATGTGGAAACTAGAGAGGAAAAACAGGGAAAAAAGGTAGGGAGGGATCTCATGAAAATCAAAATGAGGTCAGTGACTAGAGGAAAGGATAGTGGGGAGACTGGAGGGGAAAGAAAAGGAAAATACTGGGAATTATACTGACCAAATTGTATTGTGATATTGTGTTCATGTACAAATTTGAGGCAATAAATCCCACTAAAAAATGCCATCTACTCAGTCATTCTTAAGTGCTGTCTTATCTGCATCAGAATCCTCTTGATAAAAATGTGCATTTCCAGAAAGTTCCTAAGACCAAAATCATCAGAATCATTTGGGTGGGGCTTATATTTCTATATTGTTATCCCCAACTATATTTTGAAAAACTATTAAAACTAAAATAATTGAAACGACTGTTCAATGAAAACCTATTTACCTTTCACTAGATTCTCTTATTGCTAATTTTGCCACATTTACTTCATGGGTCTCTCTCTTTCACTCATTCTTTCTTTTTGTCCCTATATTTGAAAGTCAGTCCAAAGTTTGCTACATTTTCTTTATAGTTCTTCTTTTTCTCCATTTAAAAATCAATTGTAGACATCATGTTGCCCCTAAAAACATTAATAATTAATGTGCATTTTCTAAGAACAAAGATATTTTATAACCACAATACCCACTATCACACCCAAGAAACCTTATTGACATTTATGCAATTATATTACCAAAATGTGGTCTATATTTAAGTTTCTTCAATTGTTACACAAAAAAGTTCTTGTAGTTTCTTCATGACAATCCAATCCAATATTTTGCATTTTATTTGGTTTTCATGCCTCCAGTATTCTTTCATTTACAGCAATTCCACCTTGTTCCTCGATTTCCAAGACTTGACAATTTTGAAGAACCCAATGTCCCTTGTTTGGTAGAATGCTCCACAATCGGAATCTGCCAGTTTGCATATTTAAATAGCAGATTAGATCAAGCATCTGTATGGCATTCTATGCACTTTTATTGGAATATATTCTAAAGACAACATAAACTAAAAATACTGAACTTGCTCAGTGGTTTTGTAATTAGTACTGCTGTTGGAATAGTGAATCTGAAACAACTTTCATTTGATATGGTAGACACAGCAAGATGAAAAATACATTAATGTTTATGAAACAGATTTCTTACATATTGGGAGATACCTATGAGCAAGAGAAGGCAAGGAAGTTCCTTATGGTGTTAGAGTTGAATGGAGAGTCTAAACGCTATCTTCCTTGGTAGCAGAAACCATGCCTGGTCTCTAGGTCTTGGTTTTTAAATGACAGTCCCCTCTAAAATGATCCAGAGATCTTTAAAAGAATGGCTGACCTAGGGTCTGGGCAGATAGATTACATTTTGATACTGGAATAGCTTGTTATTCCAGAAATAGGGAAAAGAAGTACTTAAAGGCAAAGAGAACCTGTCAAAAGAATACAGGAATCTGATTGAATAAGCGCATATAGACCAAATTCTCTAAATATCAGACAGAAAAATGAGAGAGTCATGGATTACAGCACATTAAGTAAGAATCTATTAACGGACAACTGCAACCCTAGTAACGGCGTATGGGAGACAGGCCTTCATTACAGAACTCTGTCTGCCAATGAATGTCGAAGGAATTATTGAATTTGATATCTGCATTTTTATCATACTCCTTAGTGGTTCTAATGCCTTCCCATGTTTGGAAATAACTAACTGCTAGATGTTATCTTGAAGCTCTTTATAGAGCTAATAAAATTTTAAACACAGCTCCATCCCTGAAGAAATTGATATTTAACATAAATATATAAAAATAGAGGTTCTAGTGAGTCCAGTTTTCGCCTTTAAAATACTTGTCAGAGTATTTTACTCCACTGTTCCCTAGACTAGTCCTCTGGTCACTCCTAACCTTGCCATTCTGTTCTAGCATTTTTCTGGGAGAATTCTGTCCCCTCTTCTTCCACCATAATCCCCTTCCCCTGTAGCACAAAATATTTATACCCATGGAGATGGGAAAGGAGGCACTGCCTTGGAATGTTTCCATGCTCTGCCTTTAGCTTGCTCTAGTTTTCTCTGTCCCATCCCCAGACAGACCAGAGCTTTCAGGCATTCAGTTGCTTGTTGGAGTTGAATTCACTGGACAGTGTATTTTGTGATGTTTCAGAGGGTTTGCATTTTCATTTCAGAAGTAAAATACAGCATTGCTCTTTGTCTTTTAATGTGTCCGCAGCTTCTAAGGTTTGCAATTACTTGCTACTTTTGTAGAGTTCTGGTTTAATTACTCACAGGAACAATTCACAAGTTAGCATACAGTTACAAATTTCTCTCCCATCGCCAACATTTTCCCTTGCTCTAAGCATCCAATTTGATGGCCAGATTCTGTTGATTCTGCTTTTAACATTTGTCAAGTACTACTCTTTGATTTTTCTTAATCTTTTCATCATTACTCAAAAGCCACTATTGTTTTCTCTGTAGTTTTTCCCTTGATCACATTAGAATCTAATTTAAGCAAATGATGCTGTCCTAGTCTGTTTGTTACTATAACTAAATACCTGAGACTGCATAGTTTTTTTTAAAATATTTATGTTTTAGTTGTAGTTGGACACAATACCTTTATTTTACTGATTTATATGTGGTGCTGAGGATCGAACCCATGGCCCTGCATGTGCCAGGCAAGCGGTCTAGCCACAACCCCAGCCCCATGCATAATTTATAATAAAGAAAAAATATTCTTAAAAACCTTTTTTTAGAGGCTGGAAAGTCTGAAATTGAGACACTGGAAGGTTTGTTGTCTGGTGAGGATCCAGTCTCTTCTTTCAAGATGATGCCTCGTTGCTGTTCTCCAGTGGGGAACAGATACCCTTTCATGCCTCATATGGTGAGGTTGAGAATTTTTCAAACCTTTAAGTTCTGCTTCCCTATTAATTATAAATTCCATATTGTGTGTTCACAAGACAGGGGAGGTGGAGGATGGAAGAGCCTAACTAGCTTCCTTTAGCCATGTTCTAAGTTTGATAATTCCATTTATAACGGTCTCACCCTGGATCCTCTCAAATAATGCCCTGTTCCACATACAAAATATCTTCATTCCATCCCAATATTCTCCAAAGTCTGAACTTGTTCCAGTATCAACTTTAAAGTCTTAAATCAGAAATGGGTGAGACCCAAAGCATGAGTCGCCCTGAGGCAAATCGCTCTCCAGCTGTGAAACTGTGAAATAAAACAGGTCATGTGCTTCCAAAATACAAGGGTGAGACAGGCATAGGTCAAACATTCCCATCCCAAGAGGGAGAGCTAGGAAGGAAGAAAGGGATAGGTAGACCCCAACAGGACAAACACTTCATCCCAACACAAGAGAGTGATCATCCTTTACTCCACATCCTACCTTTTAGACACACTGAGGTGGGGTTTGGGTCCTTAAGGCTCCAGGGAACCACATCTTTGCAGAACAAAGAGCTGCTCAGCAGCAGCTCTGAGGGGTCAGAATTCAGTGCCTCCCAGGCTGGAGTTGCTCACTGATTGGTCACAATTCTGGCTTGAGGGGAAGAGGCCCCACCCCCTCTGCTTCTCCAGCATTGGGCCTCTGGAGACTGTCTTGAGCACCACTGCCCCAGTCGCAGCCTCTGCCTGCATCCCCAGGCTTTCGGAAGCCTCTTTTGAAATCTAGGCAAAAGTCCTCATGCTCCATGGCTCTCACCCCCTCCACGCCTGCAGAGTTGGCATAATACAGACACTGCCAAGGTTTCCCCGTGGTGCCTTCCACCTGATCCACAGCAGGGCAACTGAATGTATGGAACAGAAACCGAGGCAGCCCTGGGCAGTGAGCCCTGAGGTCTGACAGGTACCATGGGCCCTTACATTAATGATCTGCCTTCAAGGCCCTGGCACTCTGGGCCTGTGGTAAGACTAGCAGCCTTAAAAATCTCTGGAGGTCATTCTTCCACTGTCTTGATGAACAGGATTTGACTTCCTCTAATGTCCTCATCAAATGTAGCTGGGCCATACCCTTGGCATTCTCTTCCAAATTTACCCTTTCATTCCTCATATGGCGGGGTTGAGAATTTTTCAAACCTTTAAGTTCTGCTTCCATATTGATTATAAATTCCATTTTAACCCATTTTTCTTTCCTTGCATTTTACTCTAAGCAATCAAAAGAAGCCATGCAGCACCGAACACTTTGCTTAGCCATTTCTTCTGCCAAATATTCTAGTTTATTACTCTTAAGCTCTGCCTTCCGCATAGCACAGGGTCATGGAGAGTATTCAGCCAAGTTCTTTGTACTTTGTAGCAGATGACCTTACTCCAGTTTTCTATACATTCCTCATTTTCATCATGCCCTCTTTGGAATTGCCATTACTGTCAGATTTCTACCAACATTCCTATTATAATCACCTAAATAATCTCTGAAAATATTAAGGGTCTACCTGCTTCTTTTCTTTTCTTCTTGACTCACATCAGAATAGCCCTTTACAGTCCAGCCATCACCATTACCCAGTTCCAGAGCCACTTTTACCTTCCTATTTGTTATAGCAATACTGCACTCTACATCAATTTCTCCCTTAGTCCATTTTTGTGCTGCCATGACAAAATGCTTGAGAATAGGTAATATATAAAGAGCAGAAATTTATCACTCTCAGTTCTGGAGGCTGGGAAGTTCAAGATCAAGGAACCAGAAATTTTAGTGTTTGGTGAGGTCCCGTTTCTCCTTCCAAGATGTTGCCATGTTGCTGGATCTGTGACAGTACAAACACCATGTCCTTGTGTGGCAGAAGGCACAGCAGGGATAAATGCTCTGTCATCATAGGGCAGAAGAGATGAAAGGCAACATCTTGGAAGCAGATATTGGGTCCTCCTCAGACACCAAAGGAGACTGTGACTTGATGTTGAATTAACTTGTTCCCACCAGGTTTTTAAAAGGTTGCTAATCTCATTCATGAGGGCTCTACCCTTATGACTTAATCACCTCCCAGAGTCCTACCTCTTAATACTAACTCATATTGGGTCTTAAGTTTCAACATGTGCAACATATGAATTTATTTGGGGGTTGGGGTGTACAAACACTCAAATCATAGCAGCTGCCCAATTGCCTTTGTCTAGGCCCTCCATGCCCATGTCTTTGGGCCACCATCTATTGCAGGTTCCAAAATTCCCTCATACATGACGAATCTAAAATGACCCCACACCACCTCCTGACACATCCTCTCACCTCAATGATAACCTAACTAACAGTCATGACCATTAATTTTGGAGTGAAAGAAACCTAGGAATTAGGCTTAGGTTTGAATCTGCCTCAAACACTTCTAAGAAGTGTGACTTTGCGGTACTTGACAAACCCACCTGCAAAATAGGAATGATAGTACCTGCTCACCTGGTTTCTGCCTGAAATCAATGGTATATATTATGCACATACAAGGACTAACAGTATAAAGGTTTAATAAGAGCTAGTTGTTATTTCATTGGCCTTTCCTTGTCTTCCTAGTTCTCTCTCTGGTAAATTATCATAAGCTAGTCAATCTTTCTTTAACCTTTCTCTTTTATTTTTACACAAATACTAATTCTTAGCTATCCTGCCTAGCCTATTGAGCAGTCTAAGTTATTTTGCTACCTTCTGTTCACCGCAGACCTCTGTTCCCACTGTGTGTGAGAGATCATGCTAGAGCACTTCAGCCTTTCACAACCAACCCATTCTTCATTCTGCCACCAGCAGGCATGCACTCTTCCCTGTCCCGTGATTAGGAGGAATGAATGGTTTCCTTGCACTTTTATGATAAATTCTATGGTAAGGTCTCCATTGGTCTATGGTGAACAGTTCTCATTTGGTCTGTTCCAGGCTTCTTTTCAAATTTGTTCCATCAAACATGCTTCTTTCTTACATGATTGTCTTCCTCACTCTAACCAGGGGGCTTTGATGGAGGCTGTCAATCATGGTGCCTCTCTGTGGCCACCAGAAACACATGTGATCCAAGCTAAGTCACCTGGGTTCTTTTTTTCTTTGGACTTCTCCTTCTCTTTCTCCTTCTCCTCTTTGTCTTCCTCCTCCTCCTCCTTTCCTCCCCATTTCCCTTCTGAAAACCAAGCTGGGCACTGTGGTCTTGGAGCTACCAGCTACAGTTTTGCCTTGAACATGATGGAAGAATGAAATATGCTAGTATCAGGTTCTAGTTCTACTTGAGGCAGATTGATGTGTGAACCAATGCACTTCCCATTTGACATTAAGCATCAGTTGGAATACTGTCAACTGCAACCAAGCGCTCTGAACAAGAACACTCTCTTTTCACCAGATCTTGATCTTACTACTTTCTCAAACTCATCAAAACTGGTCTACTCACTGAAGATAATCTACACCTCCTTTTTTTCCTGCCTTTGACCAAGTTTGTCTCTCTAATAGGAATATATCTCTCTTCTCAAACCGAAGCCTGCCCATCCTTTAACATTAAGCTCAAACCCTTCCTTTTCCATGAAGCTTGATATTTATGCTATAAGCACAAGGAAGTATCCTCTTACCTGAATATCTAAACTGTATCATCTAACATATGAAAGAACCGAGATTATCTCATATGATTTACCAATTAGATTGTTCTTGTGATTTTTCCTATTTACCAAATTATAATCAAGTTAAAATGCAATCATTTTAACAAATCCTACCCATTTTATAGGTGAGAAACTGAGGTTTAGAAGTGAAAGACATCTATGTTTAATTGATAATAGTGAAGAATGCATTGGATAGGGGAAAAAAGTTTCAGGAACTTAATATATCTGGAAAGGTCTATGTTATTAGACTTAAGGGAGTAATAGAAAATTACTAGAATTTGTTAGGCAATGATAAATAAAAGGCAGAAATCATTCTGTGGTTTAAAATATTCCCAGGCAGCAGAAGTATTGGAGTACTCTTTGAGTGACACCCAGAGCAGTAGAAGTTAAGGTCCTTGACAGAAAAGGCAGTGGGGTTGAGGATGAAATATTGGGTGATTCTCAAAGCTTCAGTTAGAGTTAGGAGACAGTAGTCTTCCTTATCTGTGAGGGATATGTTCCAAGTCCTACAGTTGGATGCCTGAATCCTTGAATGGTACCGAATCCTGTACATACCATGTTTTTCTCCTATACATACACATCTATGATAAAGTTTAGCAGGAGGTTAAAAACAATAACTAACAATGAAATAGAATAATCATAACAATATGCTACAATAAAAGTTATGTGAATGTGGTCTTTCTGCCTGATTTAACTGCTATGGGGTGGATAGCACATACAGAGTGGATACACTAGGCAAAGCATTGATTTGAGATGGAGCAGGATGGTGCTATTCAAATGTACAAACTGTTTATTTCTGGAAGGAATTTCCCATTAATATTTTCAGACTGTGGTTGACTATACGTAACTAAAACCATGGAAGGCAACATTATGGATAAGGAGGAACTGATGTAGAAAGGAAAGATGAAAAACCCTTCCAGGATAAAAAAGAATTTGTACATGGCCATACTTGTGGACTGAGTTCAACACTAAGAGTGAACAGGGAGGACATCTGGGAGGGAACTTCTGGAGCAGGAAGGAGTGCTTCCTGTGACTTATGAATATAGGCTTTCAGGCTGTGAGGCAGAGTAAGGAAGGAAGTTTGCTATTTCTTGTGGACCAAGGGAGGAGCTCACAGAAGTGTCTCCATAACAGAAGTGGAGATGGTAGAGAAAGGAGTTTGAGGTTCCCTCACACATACAGGCCTTATGATAAAGGTTTGCCTAGTAGTTTAATAACTAACCTCTTTTGGAATCTGGAGTGGTTTTACCAGATTATGAACCATCCTTTTAAATTTATATCATATTATTTTAAAGATGCATGTGGATGAAATGTCAACTTCTCACTCCTTTCACCTTCCACATGCAGCATGCTTGCCAGACTGACTTGCTAAAGTTCCTAGTGTGTGTTGGAAGATCTGCCTCCTAGGACGTGACACATACATTGTATTCTACCCGTCTTTCCAGTGGAATCTAACCTGTCAGTTAAAAACTGACAAAATGTAACACCCCTTATGAAAAATTACTTAAATTTTTATCATAGACACTGATGTCCTGGTCGAAAGTTTGTTTCAACAGCAGGTTGTTATGGAAGGAAAGTAAAAGGGAAATTCACTAAGCGAAGGCAGAGGAAAAACAACTAATTACTTTACAATCCTGCACTGACCCAGCCTGAAAAATGTCTACACAGTGAGTAATAGAATAATTAATAATCCTAAATGAGTGAGAAATCAGATGTCTCTTACCTGATTGACATGTTCGCTGAGGGTCTGGGTGGTTGACTATCTAGTTTACTAAGGACCTGCCCAGGAATATGCAGGTATATGCAATAAGGATGTTTCCTGATGCTTTTTGGATGCTGAAGTACCTGTTAGCCAACTGGGGCACACCAGAGAAGAAAGAAACTGCTCAGCCTTCTTTTGTTGATATGCCATACCCCACCCTGGTTGTCTCAGAGATTTATCTTTAAAGAAAGAATCACTGACCTAGCATGATTTGGAATCTGAAGACTGGCTGCTTCCAGACTCCTTCACACTCAGCACCAGCCACCTCCTTCTGCCTGTGTGCTCCTTGTATGTCAGTCTTCCTGTCTTCTCTGTATCACTGGGTATGCCTACCTCCAGCACTTACCTTAGTTTTCCATGAGAGCAGGGACTCACAGTGTTTCCTCAACATGTATTAACATTTTGTGAACCCTCCTTGCTCTTCTTTCATTCTGTTTTCTACTATACACCAGATACCCAAGAGCTCTCCATTTCTTCTTCACTATTCACTCTGTACCAATCTCTGTTCTGTACTGGGGCAGCCCCCTAAACTTGCTCTATTATTTTCTTTAAGAAGTCGTGTCAACATCAATGTGTATAGCAGCTCAATTCACAGTAACCAAGCTATGAAACCAAATTAGGTGGCCTTTTACAGATGACTGGATAAATAAAATGTGGTATATTTTCTTGGAATGGAATGGAACAGAATGGAATATTACTCATCCATAAAGAAAAATGAAGTTACGACATTTGCCGGGAAATGGATAGAACTAGAGACTATCATGCTAAGTAAAATAAGCCAATCCCACCCCCCCCAAAGAAAACAAAGGCTGTATGTTCTGTCTGATATGTGGATACTGATACACAATAAGGGGTAGCGAAAGGGAAGAATAGAAGTTCATTGAATTAGACAAAGGGGAATGAAGGGAAAGGGTGGATGGAAATAGGAAAGACAGTAGAATAAATTGGACATAACTTTCCTTTTTTCATATATGAATACACAACCAATATAACTCCACATCATATACAACCAAAAAAATGGGAAGTTATACTCCATGTATGTGTAATATGTCAAAATACATTCTACTGTTGTGTATAACTAAAAAGAAGAAATAAAAAAAACAAGAATATAACACACACAAAAGAAGTAGTATCAAAAGTACAGTAATTGTACTTTCCAAATTTAAATTTTAGATCATGTGCTCTAACAAGTAGAAATTTGCTTAGTAGGAAAATAGGAAGTAATATTTGAAACCAAGACTCTTCCTAAAAAAAACAAAATACATGGTTGTTGAAGCCCAAAGAAGATAAAGAGGACAGTCTGTGTTGTAATCCTCCGAGGCCCCACCTGGGGATCTGGTCTAGCCTCTAGTTTCCCACAGGCTGCCCCAGACACACTGACCTCATTTTGATCTCTTGAATCAGACAGGCTTAACTCCATCTTGATGCTTTGCACTGACCCTTCCTTCTCCCAGGTACCCTCTTCCCTAGATCTTTGCAAGACTCCCCTCTTCTTAGCATACATATGTCAGTCTAAATGTCATTTCACAAAACCATCCCTTGTAGTCTCCAACTCTAGTAGCCTCTTGCCTTAGTCAATGTCCATTCTGTGACTCTTTTTTTTTTTTTGCATTTGCTTTTAACCAAAAGTATGTGCATAAAATTCATCTCCACTTCTACCTGCTATCTGCTGCAATGCAAACTTCATAAGGCAGGACTTTGCCAGTTTGTTCCCACATTCCAGCACCTTCCATAGTGCCTAGGACATGGTCAGCAAACAACAAAAACTGCAGAATAAATGGACAACCACTGTTCCTTCAGCTACACAATGCTCCATTGTCATGTATCCTCAGCCCCCATGGAATAGAGGATTGTGTGACTTACTCTTGCAAGTCTAAGTCCTCCCAGATATCTGTAGGAAAATGAGTATCCCATGGGAAAAATAAATACAGGAAGCCCCGTTTGGGGTGGGTGGGAAATGGAAATCAAAGATTAGGACATGCAGAAACAGAAAGGGAATGAGCTAAGTGTAAGAAATCTGGTAAAAGTGGGGCTTTTAGGTTTCATTTCTGGAATATTAAAGTTGGACTGATAGTGAGGATAACTAGACTAGGCTTTGCCACAAACTCATTATACAGCCTTGAGTTTCAAATGTCACATTTCTAAAATGAAGAGGCAGGAAATCTCTGCAGTACTTTCCAGTCACCATTCTTTAAAAGCAAGAACCCATAAGGATCTGACATAGTTTGAATCCAGAATGTCCCTCCAAGTCCCTAGTGTTAGGGTTTGGTCTAAATTTGGTGCATTGGGAAGTGACGGAAACTTTACAGGTGGAGCCTAGTGGGAGGTCTTCAGGTCATTGGATCACACTCTCAAAGGGGATAGTGGAACCCAGCCCCCTCCACTTTCTCTCTTTTGCTCCTGGCCATGAGTGAAAAGTTTTGTTCTTTCTTCACCTGTGGCGATTCCCTCTCAGGGGGAAAGGCTGACTGCAGTGTGCAGATGACACAGGGCCTGTCGCTGACAGGCTTTGAATATTTTTAAGAGACTGTAGGACAATGGTTAAGAGTCTTAACTTTATAGCTGGTTTCAAATACTGCCTCTGCCACTTACTAATTACTTGACCCAAGTGGGTTATTAAACTCATACCTCCACTTCTTCACCTGTAAAATGGGAGTGATAATAATAGTAAGCACCCCTAAGAATTGCAGGGAGGATTAGGTTAATATCTGTAAAGCACTTAAAATGGGGCTGTAATTATAATTCCACTGGCAACGCCATCTCTGGCTAACATGCATGCCTCAAGCCTAATAATATTCAACACTTGTCTCTCCTCATCCTGATGCAACTTTCAATAAGCAGCATACTTCTTCCCATGTAGATCTGCTCACAGAGAAAAAAAAATGTGCCTATCACAGAGATTCTGAGAAAGTTCCATCCCAGAGCCTGCAATTTCTTATTGCAAATTGATAAATTACCTGTGGTATGTCTGGGCCTCCCAAATTGTTTGGCCACAGAAGCAAGATGTAGGCATGCTGTTAATGGAGAATATGTGGTCTTGGGACAGATCGGTTTGGATTTCAAAATCTTCACACTGGCATTTTAGTGTCCATCTCAAACTTAATGTTTTGGGGCTAGAATGCAGAGGCCTAGACTCTGACTTCCCTGCATAGTGATGTTCAAAAGTTCTCAACCTCTTAAGCAAGGGCCAGACCTGGCTGACTTTCCTCCCTATAGCAATACCAGCTGTCAGCTCACTGTTGAATCCTGTGCATCACTAAGGGCTAAAGAGCCCCCAAGAATGCAGTTCCTGATGTGGGTACCTTTGCATGAAAGAATTAAGAGCTCTTAGAAAACCAGTTGGTATGAAAATACAGGAAAGGGGAGAGCTGAAAACAGAAGCATTATTCCCAGACCCACAGTGACACCCCTTTCTCAAGAAAACTTCCAAATATTTTCAATTCATTATATGACTTCGACTGAGACTTCACTCTTTAGGAATGCATTTGATTAAAAGAGTAAGTCATTCTGGAAAGGATACAGAACGTTTGATGATGAAACACATCAGTGGAATGATATACATGTTCAGTAAGATTTCCTTCCTTCAGACACCTTGCTGGGTTGAGTTCACCTTGAGGTACTGGCAGATTAGTGAGTTTTGTTTTGTGTTTGGACAGCAGAGAAAGAGAGAGCACTCAGGGGAAAGGGAGGTATATGAGAAGTTTGAAACACTTTAAATGAAAAATGAGACCTGCTTGGAGTCTCCAGGGACAACTTGAGAGGTTCCAGGACAGGAGAAGTCTGGGATGTCCAGCTATGGTATATCTTATGGTGCTATTTCTGGATTGGCCTAAGAAGGTAACCAAGAATTATAATATCATTACCTTGGGGGGGAAATTCAGTTTTCAGATACCAGTAAGCAACTATATTATAAAGATGCTTTAAAGACAAGCCATTCTATCTGAGTTCTTAAGTAGGGTACTTCCTCTGTGGGATCTGGAAAAGAAAGAGAAAGCCCCAGAAAGCATTTGATCTGAGGGGTGGGGGATATAGGACAAAGTATGGAGTTCAGATTGAGTTCCAGTTGGAGGAACATTTGTTCCTGGGATCTGAGACAGTCCGCGATCTGTTGAAAACCTTGGGCAGACAAGAAGCTATCCAGAGCCAGATAGAAAGATGACTTGTATTAAGGAGGGCTTAGGGAGCTCAGGTTATGCTGATATTTCATTCTGGGTGCGTGGGACAGTTTCCCCTCTTGACTCTGGGACAGCCTAAGACTTGGTCTGCATCAACTGTCCTCCCAGGGAAGGACAGACACGGAAAAATTCTGCAGAAAGAGCCAAGCCTTGACTTGAAAAAGCCAGTTTGTGGAGACCTGAATCTACATTCAACTGAAGGAATGGGGCTACAGGAAGGGTCTGAAAGGGAAGGGGACTAAGACGAATTCAGAGAGGGCACCGAGACAGGACACACACACACTTGGCAAAGGAGAGGTGCGTGGGCCACGGAGAAGGGAGACTTGAGAAGAAAGAAGGACTCGGCGGGCAGGAGTGGCGCGGGGCGGGGAAGGAGCTAGGGAAGCTGTCCCTGCCGCAACGTGCGCTCAGTGGACCAGGTAGGAAGGTCTCCAGGCCGGCGCGTCGCTTGTGAGCGCAGAGACTGCGGTGGCTGAACAGGTGAGCGGCCGCTGGGCGGCGGGTCCCCGCCCTTCTCTGCGAGCGTGTCTCCTCCTACGGATTCTCCCCAGCACTTAGCTGTTCCGCGGCTCCCCTGGGTTTGGGGTTTTGCAGCTGGCAGCTGGCCTTTTCCCCTCCCCTGTCTCGGTCTCTCCTTGTTTTAGGTTGCTCCACCCCGCCCAGGATCAGGCGAGGGGGAACCAGCTGGGCTGCGCCTGCCAACTCGCGCGGAGTGCGTCGGCGAACTCCGGGAGCGGAGTCCCGCGTGCCGCCTGCTCCCTGCGGGACGCGCTCCTCTCGCTCCCACGGGCCCCGCTTTCTCCCCGCCGCAACCCTTCCCCACTTTTCCCCCCTTTTGCAATCACATGGCATTTTAAGAATGCCGGAAAGATGGCGGTAGCGGCGGCGGCGGTGGCGGCTGGGCCGGCTGGCGGAGGTGGCGGCCGGGCTCAGCGGAGCGGTCTTCTGGAAGTTTTGGTGCGGGATCGCTGGCATAAAGTTCTGGTGAACTTGAGCGAGGACGCCCTGGTTCTCAGCTGTGAGGAGGGCGCTGCGGCGTACAACGGCATCGGGACTGCCACCAATGGCTCGTTCTGCAGGGGCGCTGGGGCCGGGCACCCGGGTACCGGAGGCGCGCAGCCCCCCGACTCGCCCGCGGGGGTCCGCACAGCCTTCACCGACCTGCCGGAGCAGGTGCCCGAGTCCATCTCCAACCAGAAGCGCGGCGTGAAGGTGCTGAAGCAAGAGTTGGGCGGTCTGGGCATCAGCATCAAGGGGGGCAAGGAGAACAAAATGCCTATACTCATAAGCAAGATCTTCAAGGGTCTGGCGGCCGACCAGACCCAAGCCCTGTATGTGGGCGATGCCATCCTGTCGGTGAACGGCGCAGACCTGCGGGACGCCACCCACGACGAGGCGGTGCAGGCGCTGAAACGAGCCGGCAAGGAAGTGCTGCTGGAAGGTAAGGGGTTAACGCCGCGCGTGCCGCGCACACCTACCCGTCTGCCACCCGCAAACACACTCACAGGCAGCCAGGTGTCCTTACACCCCAGGGCCCGCGGTGTGTGTGTGTGTGTGTGTGTGTGTGTGTGTTAGGGCCCGTGGATCAGGGTGGCCGCAGCATGGAGTTTTGAGTTTTGACAACTTTCGCCCACCTGGGTACGACTTGTCCTCACTCCCAGGACGTTACAGGCCTTGACCCAGGAGTAGGTACCTGAAAAGGCTAGGAAAGCGGGGTTTCTTGACCGGCTCCGGTGCTAAATGCATGCTGTTTCATTTTTATCAACAGTCGATCCGAATTCAGTGTAGGGATTGGAAAGTGGAACAGCACACGAAGAGTAGAGAGGATGTTAACTCGTCCAAGTTGCAAATCGGGGCCATTGATTAACCTCGAACCTGATAGTTTTCTCCTTTATCAAAATGTCCCCCTCAGAAACCTGGGCAACCCAGCCTTAAAGGGTTGAATGGAATCATAAAGGAACCAGAGAGAGGTGGCAGTCTTTGAATGCTAAACTCCAGCAGTCCTTCCCCACATCCCTCATGCAAATAGGAGACAGTGGGGCTCTGCCTTGGGAGTAGTGCCAAAGACTGGGAAATGTGTTGCAGTTAGGCATGAGTTCCCTTCTACTGGCCCGTGTTTGGCCGGTCAGTCTGGATTCCAGGTTCCTCTGGGTGGAGAGCTGAAAGGATTTTTCTGCCTGTGTTTTCTGGAGCCTTTTCAGAGTGGTGTGGAATCAACTTTGCATTTGTAAAGTTTCTCCTGCATGTGAGGAACCTTAGAAACTCTCTCTCTTAAGGTCTGATGTCCTTAACCCCCTAATTATTGACTGTGAATAGAATAGGAAGGCCCTTTTATACCTGTTGGAGGACATGTGGCACTATGTGGGGAAGAAGGGCAAGCAGGCTGGTAATTACTGGCAATTTCTCCTTTCCCCTATAGCTGCATTTCTCTCATGTGATCTATTCTTCTCTTTAATGATGTGGGTGTTACTGTGTGGACCCTAATATCATGTAGTAATTCTATTTCTATAGATTGAGTTGTCCTGAAGGAGGGCTTTTATTTAGTTATTGTTCTCTCTTGAGCTTAGGTGCTCAATGACATGCGGGCAGAGTGGATGAATAAATGAATTCATAGCTTTTGAAACATATTTCACCTGAGACATTGTGAAATAGTAATTAATTTAAGACCCAAACTAAGACTTTAAGTAAATTTAGTTGTCTCCTAATTATGCTGGTGTGTGACACAGAAGATTCCAAGTCAGGAAACTTTGCTAGGTGTGTGACAGCTGATGCAACTCCTGATCTAGAATACAAAGAGGGTTCCCCCCCCCCCTTATTTGTCTAGAGGATTTGTGATGTCTTCATATTTAATTACCATCCTGGATCCAGAAAGTATTTGCTTTGGCTTGATGATTAACATAAGTAAACAGGAAAAAAAAAGTTTTCTGGACTCAGTGTGTTGGTTTGGGAGAGAAGAGCCACCCCGACAAGGTAGGATCTGGACAAGTGCAGTTTGGACTGTAAACTGCTGGGTACATGCTCAGCCTGAAATACCTACTAATATCCGGGATAAGAGAGACAAAAGGAAAGTCATTTTTTTTTTTTTAGTTTAAACATTGTCCTTTATTATGTCCCTTCTTTATTTCCTCTTCTAGTTTTCTATTTAATGAATAATGATTTGGCAAAGAGGTAAAAAAAAAAAAAAAAACTCTCACCAGAAAAGAGAAAAATAAATAAATACAAAGGAAAAAGGTGATTCTGTGTACTTAAAACTAAACTTAGAAAAATAAAATAAATCAAACAGCTGTGTAGTTTTCTTGAGACAGCAACCAAAAACTGAAGTTTTGCAAAACCCCTCACATGACATTTTCAGAACACTGCCATATGTTGCAGGCAGGGCGTGTAGAGAAGATCTGGGGCCTTCTAGAAGTGAACAACTTTGGCTCAGTGTGGAAGACTTTTCCCCAGCCCAATTTTTAAGAAATTGACTGCTAAGAAGAGATACAAATGCAGGCCTCTCTCAAGAGACTGTCTCTTGTTTGGTAGGTCCTACAGTGTCCAGAATGTGATGGTCATGGTCATACTTCAAGGCAGACATCAAAACCCTCTCTTTTGTAGCTGGCCTAGTGCAGAGATTCCCAGTTGAGGAGATTTGTTAGAACCACCCTCAAGGCTTCATTAAAACACACACCTCATATTCTGAATGCAGGGTCAAGTCTAAAATTTCTACGAGAGGCTTTGGGAACGTAATCTGGTTGACTAGAGCACTAAGGGAGATTTTTAAAGATATATTTTTTATGCCAAATATACAGTTTTAGTTTAGTTTTATTTTATTTTATTTGAGGGAGTTTTGGGGGATTAGTTTAGTACCCCACCCACTATCAGTGTGCACCATTTCTGCACATGCGCCCCCTTGTGGAAAGTTACTACCTCTACTAGGAGAACACCCTGCAAAGTGAAACCAGGAACAGCAAGTTTCAACCCTGCCATTCTAGTGCTAGATTCTGCCACAGAGTTATACCTTCTTCCCTGAATCTTAGTGCCTTCATCTGCAAAATTGGAATAAGGAAACTGCTGGGCCTCCTTACTTCACAGGTACATCCTATAGAAGAGCATAAAGGGCCTACATCAATGCCTGCTGAAAGTATTTTTACAATTTAAATGAAACAAACAGGAAACTGTCCCTTCTAAGGAGCAATCCTTTCCTTTTCCTTTACCGGAGTTTATATTTCTTAACTGAAATTGAATGGTAATGCTGGAAGAGATCATTCCTTTGGGGGCCACAGGATTTAAACAGAATCTGAGGATCAAGAATCATGATAATAACTCACATTTCTTGAGCATCCTAGAATTTATTTGCATTTATTCATGATACACTTAAAGTAATTCTGTAAGGCTAATACTATTGTTGCTCACTTTATTAAAGAGGAAACTAAAATTTATGAACACTAGGTTATTGGCTTAAAGGACCAGGAGCACATCAGAAGTCTTGGTCTATGTGATCTAAAAGTTCATACCTTCAACCTCTAGACACACATGGTACTGTGCATTAGAGCCAGTTGAAGCTATTGGGCTCCTGGCATTTTGCCCCATTCCCCAGATATGCTAAAGAACTGAAGACTATCCTGAGCAGGAACCTGGAATTATACAGAATACTCCAAAGGAAGGGGAGGAAAGGAGGATAAAGTCTTAAAATATGGATACAACACATGCCTGGCCATCAAAAGGAAGCTGCTGTGGTGTGGCCCACTATCACAGAGAGACAAGGTTGAACACATGGCTAGTCGGAGACCAAACTACAATTCAGATTTCAGTAGCAAACAAAGTGCCAATTAAGCCATTGGCTACTAAGTACTCATTAACTTACGATCAGAAATTTTCATACCATACTCATTTCTCATTTTAGGGAGGGGATCAAGGACCCCACAATCAACCATGCAGGTATTGGAACCTATAATTCCAGGGACACCATTCTCATAGACTGCAATGTGACTGGAATGTTCTGCAGATGGGCAGGGTACATCTGCATACGCGTCCTTGGCAGCTCTGTGTATGGGAAGAGGTTTTGCTCCTTAGTTGGTTTGTAAAATAATAATTTGAAATATGTGTCAACTTTTTATAATTGAGACAATAATAAAATTAATTATTCTGTAACTTTGTCAAGATTGAGTTGTTCAGAATGTTCCAGAAGATTCATGTTGAAGTGTGGAGGTGGGGCTAGACAGAGTATCCCTGGGTCCAAAAGGTTCCCATGGAACTGGATCAGAAAAAGTAAAAACTCAAAGGAGAAAGCCAGGGACAGTGCTAAACATGAACTGTGTACACAGGGCGAACGTTTAGTTCTGCTCCAGGATGCTTAGGTCATCTGGAATCTCCTTTTTGTATCACTTTCTCTGGTGGTAGAAGTGGGGGTTGTGGAACAGGAAGATGGGGCTAACAGGTGGACAGTGTTTTTTTGTGGCAGGATTGGAAGAGAATGTCATCTCTGAGGAATCTTACTTTGTTTAAGCCATAGAGATTCTTAAAGAATACTCAGATTCTGGAATGAAAGTCTTGAGACCTGGGTTTCATTTTTTAACAAGTTACCATATTTGTTTGGGCCCTGGTTTTCTTCGTTGAATAGCTGGGTGTAGCTACCTGTAAATCTTATTCTCTCTGAATTCAGATCCAAAGCACACTTTGAATAACAAATTTGTTAACATCCCTTATACTATCATGAAATAAATCTCATAAATAATAGAGTATGTCTCTAATTTAAATTTTAAAATAATGTAATCTCGGGCTGTGGATGTGGCTCAAGCGGTAGCGCGGTCGCCTGGCATGGGCGGGGCTCTGGGTTCGATCCTTAGCACCACATACAAATAAAATAAAGATGTTGTGTCCACCGAAAACTAAAAAATAAATATTAAAAAATTCTCTCTTTCTCTCTCTCTTTAAAATTAATTAATTAATTAATTAATGTAATGTCCCAACATTAAGATAATGAGGAAAGGAAAGACATTATTTCTTTTTAAAGCAGAATGTCAATAGATAAATACTACACTAGAGGTAATAATAAAGAAGTTCCACATTAGCACCTCTATGTAAAAGTCATCCTTGGTGCAACCTGAAAATGTGACAGGGGTGTGTGGTTTTATTTGGGGGTCTAGCAAAATATTTCACTATGAAGGACTGCCCTGGGATGCCCAGGATCCCTGGCTGCCATCACTAAATTCTGGAAGTGTGATACCTCCTCTCCGAATGATAATCACACACTGTTCTAAACACTTTGCATGGATTCACTTCAATCCTCACCCAGTGTGGTTGTTGCTCCTGTTTCACAGATAAGAAAATTGAGGCACAGAGAGGTTTAAGTCTCTTGCCAGAGACACATGGTTACTGTTAAGTCTTAGATTCCAACACCGACCTTAGATTAGGGATGCTTGCCTCCACCTTGTTGATCAGGAAAGTGAAGCACCAAGAGGTGAGTGATTTGTCCTAATTGAGTCTTATACTTTCTTCTCTGGCATATTAGTTTTCTATTGCTGTTATGACAAGGTACCAGGAATCCTACTACTTAGAACACAGATGTATTATCTTACAGGGATTTTTTTAAGTCACAAGTCTGACAAAGGTCTTACTAAGCTAAGCCAAATATGTTTGGCTGCATTCCCTTCTGGAGATCCTAGGGGAGAATCTCTCTGCTTTTCTAGAATTTCCAAGGGCCCACATCTTGGCTCATGGCCTCTTTCCTGTTTTTTTATTTTTTTATTTTTTAGTTGTAGTTGGCCACAATATCTTTATTCTATTTATGTATTTTTATGTGGTGCTGAGGATTGAACCCAGGGCCTCGCACATGCTAGGCGAGCGCTCTACAGCTGAGCCACAATCCCAGCCCCATCCTTCCTGTTTTTAAGACTCCAGGGGTAGGTGGAATCCTCTTCACATCTAACTACTCCTACCTCTTCTTTGGCTACTTTTTCTATTTTTGAGAACCCTTGTGATTACACTGGTCACACCTGGATAATTCAAGATAATCTTCCCATGTTAAGGTCAACTGATTAACATCCTTGAGTTCATCTTCCACTTTAGTTCACCTTTACCATGTAAGGTAACTTCTTCGAAGGATCTGGAGACTAAAACGTAGACATCTTTGGGAAAGAACATTATTATTGACTATTGATCTAGTTTGCTGAATCAGTAATACTAAGGGAGTTCCCAGGTAGTCTTTCCAGAATCTACTGCACCTCTGTAAATAATCTCTTTCTTGCTCATCAAAACGTTTCTCATTCATTTACATATATTCCCAACTGACAAGTCATTTATTGAGTGTCTTCTATGTGTCATATGCCACTAGGACTTCACCCTCAAGAAGCACCAATCTAGCCAGGCACAGTGGCACAAGCCTGTAATCCCGCAACTGGGGAGCCTAAGACAGGAGGATCGTGAGTTTAAAGCCAGCCTCAGCAAATGTGAGGTGCTAAGCAACTCAGTGAGATCCTTTCTCTAAATAAAAATACAAAATAGGGATGGGGATATGACTCAGTGGTCAAGTGCCTCTGAGTTCAATCCCCAGTACCAAAAAAAAATCACCAATCTAGTGACAGATATGGATAAGCATGATGCAAATACCTACAGGACAGAGGAAGAAGGGTGACATCAGGGATGTTATAAAATTCTGTGGTATCCCTGGAGAAGGGTATCTGGTCTCTCCTTGGACAGGGCTAAGAAAAGCAGTGTCTCAAGGAAGGCCCCAAAACAGCAAAGGCCTCCACTGTGACTTAGTATGCTTAGGAAGGCAGAATGTGACCTTCACACCTTACTGATGGGTAAGAGTGGAAAATGACAAAGCTGAATGGAAACCAAGCCTGTGTGTACAGAGCCGGACTTTGTACTGAAGCCCAAGTGTTTAAAGCAGGGGCATGTCATGCTCTGGTTTCCATGTCAGGAAGCTGATCCAGAGACACACTTCTAACAGAAGGTGGGCAAGGCTCCAGTGTTCAGTCCCTCTGATTTTTGCTTAGGAGCACCTTCCCAGGCAAGGACAGCTTTGTAAAGTGACTTTGCTCACCTTGTGATGTTGTGGTCAAGCCAACTTCTGTGGCTGGAGGGGCTGGTGCTACGATCTCCTCGGGTTCACAGGAGGAAGTGGAAGTGCCAGAGAGCAGGCGACTTACCTGAGGTTACCTTGTACATGATGGAGCTGGGAGTCAGGTGGCCCAACACTCCATCAAGGTTGTCCTACCGTGCACTACACAAACTCAAGACATCCCATAGTGGACAGAGGGAACTGAAGAGGTATATGCCATGGCCCCTGATTTCAGGGAGCCTAAAGTAAACTAAGGAGGCAGCCATCAGACACAGGGTGTGAAGCTCTTGAGACTGATAATGACAAGCCAGTGTAATTAGCGATGAGGATTAGCATGAACCCAGCAGATAGCGCAGCACCTGCACACATTAGGCTATTAAAATGTTAGAAAGGAAATGATGTAAAGGCAGATAGACGGAAGGAAGGAGGGAGGGGGAAAGGTAAAGAGAGGAGGGACAGAGGTAGAACAGAGGAAGGAAGGCAGAAAGGGAGGGAGGGAGGGAAAGAATCCTGGGAATAGTTTCTTTCTTTCTTTCTTTCCTTCCTTCCTTCCTTCCTTCTTTCTTTCTTTCTTTTTTTTTAACTCCCATCACCTACCACTCACCCTGCTCTGCCACAGGGATAAACACTTGGCATTGGATAATGAGAATTACACCTGGCTCTGAAGAAAGCAACATAGAAGTGACTGTATGGGATCTGAGAAGCATTTGCTTAACACAGACCCATCTGAAAGACAGTTGAAAGTGGAACAAGACAAGATTTTTAAAAGTTCAAGAAAGAATGTAATTATCCTTTTAATGTTACTTTTATAACCACCCCTCCTGCCCACCCCCCGACCATCTACCACCCTCCGTGGCTCAGGCCCTATGAATCTGAATATGTAAGAACACTTTTTACCTGAGGAGATGAAAACTGTCTGCTTGGATATTTTAATTGTGTCTTTTGTAAGCGTACGTATGCGTGTGAGGATTCAGACCATCTTCCTCCAGTGAAGCTGATGGGAATGGCCCTTCAACTCCTCATTTCTGCTGTGGTGGGTGATGCTCTTCAGGTTCAGCCGTCCATTTTAGCAGTCGCCCCATGGAGTGTGTATTAAAAATAACTCACTGCATGCACACAGCTCCATATTTGTGAAAGGCATCTAGCTGAAGCTACCAGTGGTCTGCTTGGAAAATTATTTCCTTTCAGCTACTGGCCTTCCAAGCATTCCATTTCACGTGATGCCTTTCGAAGTAGTTAATGTTAAAGAAAAGCCAGAAGTTCCCCTGCATTTATACCAAGTGTTTTATGTACCAAACCTCATTACCCACTTCACTGGCCTTGATCTATACTAATGCTTGCCTTCAGCTCTGGCCTGCACAGTGAGACTTCAGCGGAAATATACATTACCCACTACGAGGTCAGTGTTCTAACAGACCCACAGAGATGAGCCTCACTCTCCGTGGACGAGATGGAAAAGTTCGGGATGCACAGTGATCATGAAGGAAATTAAAATGATGACCCATGTGTGAGCTCAGTACTTTTTAAACAACTGCTCTTGTGGTTGCAAGCATTGTTCTTGGCATGTTGATAAGTGCGGAAAGATTTGTCTAAAATTTGACTGGTTGTTGAGTATGGCTGCTTTTAACAAATCCCGTTTATGTGCATTGCTGTGCAAACTGCCATGTTTCTTTCCATCATAGTTTTTTTTTTTTTTTTTTCCCCTTTTCTCAAAGCAGTAAGCAATACATACAGTCTGGTGGCTTAGAGGGTGGACCTGCGATTCACTCTCTCTAGGCTGAAATTCTTATTCCACCTCTTCCCAGCTGTGGGAGCTCATTGAAGTTACTAAACTACAAGCCTCTATTTTTTAACCAGTAAAGTAAATTTCCTCTTCTTGGGTTTGCTGTAAGGAGTAAAGTGATTGTGTATAAAAAGCAGTCGGCTCATTGCTGGAGCTGATTGAAGACTCAATAATCACTAACCATGTAATATGGCACAGCACAAACCTAGCTAGTGTTATTTCCAAATAGAGGGTTCAATCACGTAAGTTAAAGGGTTTAATCATATGTTGAAAAAGGTCTTTGGGAGCATGGTGTGGTGGCACATGCCTGTAATCCTAGCAGCTTGGGAGGCTGAGGCAGAAGGATCTAGAGTTCAAAGCCAGCATCAGCAAAAGTGAGGCACCAAGCAATTCAGTGGGACCCTGTCTCTAAATAAAATACAAAATAGGGCTGGGGATGAGGCTCAATGGCCAAGTGCCCCTGAGTTCAATCATGGTACCAAAAAAAAAAAAAAAAAGAAAGAAAGAAAAAGGTCTTTTGGGGGTACATGAGACAGTTTTGAATTTGCCATATTAGGGAACAGTATAATGGCTATCCCAAAGGGATTTCGCTTGCTTTGAAGGGAGAGGAGTATGATCCCACATGGGTGTGTTTTGTTGATGATTTTTAGTAATATCACATGTTTTCCATCAACCAGACCACAGTGTAGGCTGCTGTGGGTTTTGGTGGGCAAATGTAAAATTTGTACTAATATGCTGATTATGCAGGAAGTTGCAGGAAAAAAATGTTTTGTAAAGGAAAGCTAGGAGGCGACTATTTAAACTACACAGCCAAATGCAAACTTCTGTGAAAAATTGTAGGAATGTGAAGATCTTATTAGCTAAAAGAAGCCAGAATGTTTCTTTTATTAAAAATGTAAATTTACATAACTGTTTTATGTAAATTTACATAAATGTACTTACATAACTGCTATTAAACCAGTATTATACTTCCATTTTTTTATTCTATTATATAGTACTGTGTTGTATGGAATCCAAGAGATCATCTGGTGGAAAATATATCATGTTTATGTACATGTAAGAAAAGAAAAAAATAATTGTCTGAGATGGAGTCAAGTAGGAGGGCTGCTTAAAGTTAGGGTGTGAGGAGGCTGAACCTTCAACATGTAGGAAACACGGAACAAAAGCCCATCACACAGAATACACAACAAAGAAACTTGGAAGTCTCAAATCTGGTACTGATGGAAGGAAAAAAAAATATTTCTCTTGAGATTTTGAAAGGCAAATCCGTTCTAATAAATATTTAGGTTTGAATTGACAATGTCATTGTGCATATGGAAAAAAAAATATTTGGGCAGATAATTAAAAGCAGTCTCAGGTGAGAAGAGCCCTGACTGAGGGACAAGAGCAGTTGTCAACACTCCCTGAAGGAACTCAGCTTCCATCCAAGCCTCCAGTGAATTCATGATGCCAGCAGCACAAAAGCTCATTTTCAAAATCATAGATGAAAACTATACAAAACAGAAGCAGTTTGAATTGATTCAACGTGGTGTGTAGGAACTATGTAGTATTATTAGTACAACAAGTATTTCTTTGATGGGCCTTTTTTTTTTTATAGGTTGAAGCAAAAATCTATATTGGAATGAGATGAAACTCAAGTTCTTCTGAAATATAACAGTGCAGAGGGGAGACAGGAGCAGAGGGTTGGGTTACATTCCTGCAGATTACAAATGCATTTTACAAAATAATAAAAAAAAAAGTATACAAGTATGAGAAAATGCTGTTGCAGAACTTATAGAATGACCCAAAGAGAAGGCTTAAAGTATATTGGAAGTTAAAAGGAAGGTTTTTCCAGAAGAAGGTGACTTAATAAGTGTTGTGGTTTGGATCTGGAATGTTCCAAAAGGCTCGTGAATGAGCAGGGGTGAGATTTCGAGCGCAGCAGTGGTGGAGCATTGGGGAAGTGATGATTAGATCCTGGGGGTTCTGGCCTCAGCAGAGGGTCAATCCGTGTAGGTATTCAGAGCAGAATGGACTATGAGAAATCTGTGGGAACTGTGGGTGGTGGAACCTTTTTGGAGGGAATGGGACCTGGGGGCGGGGGTGCCCTTGATGCTATATCTTGTCCCTGACCCCTTCCTGTCTCTCTTTCTGCTTCCTCCATGACAGCCTCCTCTGTCTCACATTCCCAGGTCCAAATCAATGGAGCCAGCTGGCAGTGGACTGAAACCTTTGAAACTGAGCCAGAATAAATCTCTCCTCCTTTAAGTTGTTCTTGTCAGATATTTTGGTCACAGTTGACTAACACAGTAGGGTTATATAAGCAAAGTGAAATGTAAAATATAGGTAATTATTTGACTATTTGGGGCCCTGCATTTCAAATACTTTCATCTGAAGCATTCTTTCATCTATAATGAAAATCAAGGTTAATGATTTTTTTTTCATTTTTGCTTGCAATATTCCTATATTTCCCTCTGTTCTCTACTTCATTTCTAAATTTTTTTTATGAATTAACATAATATCTGCTTATAGCATTCCTTTGTCTGCCTTTCCTCACACTCTCTCCTGCCTAGATGTTAAGAGTCTGTACCGTATCTTCCAGAACACAAAACTTAGAATATTAAAATAAATCATAATGTTAATAATATTTTAAAATTAGAATATACATTTCACTATTCTGAGTATTATGCTCATACTACTATTTCTTGATTTATCAATTCTAGGCATTATGGACCAAGCCAATCAATGTTTATAAAATATTGACCCTGTCAATATCGTTTCATACTCTAGTCACATAATATTGTATGATTAAGTTTCTTGGAGCTAGTAACTGCTTCTCATTTCTATTTGCTTAGTTTCTTAAATATTTTTTTAGAAAAAAATTAAAATGTCTGTTATTTTTCTTCTTCCAAGTGCAACAATGGATTTATCAAATTTCTAGCAATAATTTTTTCCAAATACTCATATATATCACATAATCTACTCATACTGTTCATTTTTTTTTTCCTGAAGCCCTAAACTATTCCCTCTTGGGACCTCTGGCCTGAAGATCTTATACCTCAGTTCTGGGGCATTTTCTTGTACAATTTCTTGCCTCCATTTTCTTTGTTCTCTGTGTGAGGAAATCCTGTCAGTTAAATGTTGGACCTCCTATATTAACTCACCAATAAACTGATTTTGTTGTTGCCTTATTGTTTTTTTTTTCTCCACCTTCTCTTCTGTTTTTATTTTTGCTCTCTTTTTTTCCCCCTATGGAGAATTACTATATTTTTATCTATCACTGGTACCTTGATTTTTTTCCCATTCCATCTGTCATACAGATCTCTAAGTTCCAAAACTACTTTCTTGTTCTCTCATTGCTCCTTTTTAATATAGCATCCTCTCGTTGCTTTGTGGATGCCCTATCTTTTCTTGTCTCCTGAGCATGTTACAAATAGCTTTTGAAGATTCTTTGTTTGCACTAGTATTGACTCAGGCGTCCCCAAGTTCTTTTCTCTCTTCTTCATTCTTGAGTGTGCTATGCTTATCTGATGATTTCATCTCCTTGGAGATTTGTTTCATCTTTGTACACCCTAAGAGTCAGAGTTTGTGTTGAGGATCTAAGTGCCAGAAGTTTATTTGAGATATAATTCAAGGAAACACTGGAATGGAGTGAGGACATCAGACAGTGAAGGGAATGAGCTCATATTGAAGGCCCCACTGTGAGCCACTCAATCTCTCTAGAACTCAGCATATCCCAATGGAAGGCTATGGAACCCAGGTACACCTTACTAACCAACTATCCATCCATCTTTTCATTAAGAGATGCTTCCAGGACATTAACTTTGTGGTACTTCTGGCTAGCATCTCAGTGAGGGTCATGTGCACTACCAACTAAAAGATGTCCTCAGGCAGAGAAGTACAGTTATTCCCTGTCAACCAACTTCTCAATGTAGAACTGCACACAGAGGAAGTAACATATAACTTAAGGCTTCGTCATAATCACATTTCTCAATCTAAAAGTGGTTAGAGGAAATTGTGGTGAAAGAGGTATGGTGCACAGTGCTAAACATGTTTTCATTTCAAATCTGTTGTAAAAATTTGGTTCGAAGCAAGATTGAGTATATTATCCTTAGGAAACTTTGCAAAGCAATAATTCGAGCCACCTTTATCAGCTTCTTAATTTTTTTGAATTTTTAGCCAGCAGAGAATCATTCAGATCTTGTTGATAGTTATTGAACAGTTCTTATGAGTGTAGAGAGTACTAAGGGAGTTTGTTTTCGACAGCTTTTTCATATCTGTGACCAAAAGACCTGACAAGAACAATTAGAGGAAGAAAAGTTTATTTGGACGTCTCAGTTCAGAGGTGACTGACTCCATTACTCTGGGCCCAAGGTTGGGCAGCACACCACAGTAGGAGGGCATGGTGGAGGAAAGCAGCTCAAAACACTGCCACCAGGAGAACATGGCTCCCTGGTGAGCAGAAAGAGAGCTCACTCTGCTCACCAGGGACAAAATATGAACCCCAAAGCCATGCCTCCATGCCTCCCGCCACTCCCTATTCGCCTACAGTTACCACCAAGTTAATCCGTGTGTGGATTGATACACTGATTAGGTTACACCTTTCATAATCTAATCACTTCACCTCTGAAGATTCTTGGAGTTTCTTACACATGAGTTTTGGGGAACACCTCATACCTAAACCATAACAGGAGCATTGTGTACTTCAAAGTTCCTCAACCTCAGTACTCTTGACATTTGGGGCCAGTAACTCTTTGTTGGGGATAAGGGGAATCCTTTGCATAGTAGGATGTTGAGTAGAATCTTGGCTTCCAGCTGCGAGTACCATCTTTTCCTCTAGTTGTAATCAACAAAAGTGCCTGCCAAATGTCCTCCGGGGAACAAAAGAGCTCCCATTGAGAGACACTGGTGTATAGCCTATAGCACTGGTTCCCAAAGTTGGCCACACCTTGGGAAGCTTTAAAAACCCTCACGATGGGGCTGGGGATGTGGCTCAAGCGGTAGCGTGCTTGCCTGGCATGCACAGGGCTCTGGGTTCGATCCTCAGCACCACATAAAAAAATAAAAATGTTGTGTCCACCGAAAACTAAAAAATAAATATTTAAAAAACCCCTAATGGTGAATCCTTCCCCAAGAGATCCTGGTTTTAGTTAGTCTTGGATTCATTTAGGGCATTAGGAGCTTTAAAACCTTTCCCAGTGATTCCAGTGTATGCTCAGGCCTGAGAACCATTGGCCCAAACTGGCTGTGATGTGGCCAAACACTGACTGTGGAATAGTCAAGAATACTGAGGCCTGGAGTTAGTGGGCATGAACAGGTCTGATCCAAGGTGGGCAACTTACAGTACTTGTTGCCACGTACTATGATATTGCCTTTCTCTTTTGCATAGAGTGCCTGTCTCTTGTGGATTGATTTGTCTTGATTTTGGAGCACACATAGACATTAACAGTATCTCTCTCTTTTGCTAGTAGTATTCCCATTGCATGTCCACAGGGGAACTATTAAGTCACAAAGTGACAGTCAAAAGCTACACATGGAGCGGAGTGGACAAACTTGTACCTTTGGCTCACCTATGCAGGCCTCCATTTTCTCACTGATAACACAGGGGAACAAAAGTACTTTCTTTAAATGGTGGCAGACGTGTCCAAGGAATATTGCGGGGATTTGACCCCTTTATGAATTTTATGATAGATGAATGTGTGGAGATGGCAACTAGTGTGCAACAGAACAGTATTGGAATGGTGGTGATGCATGGAAATAGTATCTTCATGTTAGAAGCATTGGAACAAGTATAAATAATGGTTGTTCAGCAGAGAAATCTGTGTCCCTTCTCCACCTGTTTAACTATGACATAAAAATTGGGTCATGTATATTTTTATATTAAACTTTTTGTTAAATAAAATTTTATTTATTTATTTTTGTGGTGCTGGGGATTGAACCCCAGGGCCTTATGCAAGCAAGGCAAGCACTCTACCAACTGAGCTATATCCCCAGCCCTAAACAAACTTTAATAGCCCAAAAAAGCACTGATACAGAACTTAGTGCAGTATCTAACATATCAAGTTCCCAGTGGGTTTGCTGTTATTATGATCTCTTTGTCATTTTCCACTTGACTGTAAGCTTCTTAGAGAAGGAGTCAGTCAGGTTTTATATTTAACACTTCAGTGAAATCAACAGAATTACCCATTGGTAATTGTTGGTTATTAGCGATGGCCTTAACATAGCCAGGTTTGGACAAAAGTAAGAAATAAGTGGATTTGGTTAGCGAGATTTACTGACTATAAAATAATTTACATAGCTTTGGGTCAACAACTACTCAAGAATGTCTTCAGACCATGGGCCTTCATTATATCAACTCCTGGTTGAAAGGGAACCTGATTAACAAAGTTGGGTGCACTATCCCCATCCTTATTTCTTTATTTTATTTTATTTTATTTTTGTACTAGGGATTAAATTAAAAGCCTGGAGTAAGGTTAAATACACACTCCACCAGAGCTACACCTCCAGGTGAATCTTTTAAAAACATTTGAATTGGCTATGCCAATGGGACATTCTTTGATAAAATTGAGTGTATGTGGCAGTGAGTACTATCAACTCCAGTCATAGAGATAAACTCTACTGGTGTTAGTGAAAACTCTGCTATTGATGTAGCACACTTCTGACACTCAGAAGTTCACTGGCCAAGACTGGCCTCCGCCCTGAGTTTTAATAGTGTGCACTCTGATCCTTATTTATAAACTAGAAAACCAGAGTGTTGATATGGATGTCCTGGTTTCAAAATATTTTAAACATGTAAAACTTTTATTTGTATTTTATTTTATTTAAAATATAAATATGTTTATTTGTATTTTACTTCAAATTATAACTGTGTCACAGAATCCGTAGTTCTTATTTTTCCAGTAAAGATACTCTACACAAATTTATCTTTTCCTCATCTATGACGTGACTGGAGCTCCTGTTTCATTTATGGTGTTTTTATTCATGTCTATCAGAGGAAAACTAATGCAACTTTATATAGTTATTCCAAGCCCTGAGTTATGTTGTGTATCCTTCAGAAAATGCCCAATAAGACTGGAAGAAATATCTGAAAGAAAACATTTTTTAATGGAATCTCCAAAAATAAAGTCTGTAAAATTCCATCCTCAGCTATTTACTTTCTTCTTCTTCTTCTCCTCCTCCTCCTCCTCCTCCTCCTCCTCCTCCTCCTCCTCCTCCTCCTCCTCCTCCTCCTCTTAAGATATGAAGCTCTATATTATGCACATATATTGTAAAATTTACTTTGGGAAAATGGAAAGATTTTCTGAAAAAGTTGTAGAGACAGATCAGACATACAAAATGCATGGAACACTATTTGCAGCTTTGCTAAATGATTGCTACAAACACTAAATGCCATACAGACATGCAGGGAGGAACCCTGAAAGCCAGCACAGTAAGGAATATTGTCGTGCAGAGCCTGGGCCTGCAGTGGATGCAGAATAGCCCATTCTTGCTGGTCAGTGCCCGTTTCAGTGCTGTGTAAAATCAGCATGCTTCCCACACAGAGCGGTTTTAATTTAAATCCCTCTGGAGTCCTCTCCCACCAGACTGGAAATGTTAGGCTCCCCAGGGCAGATCCCAGGTGCCAGGAGCCTCCCACTTCATGGGCACTCTATTTCAGTTTTCATACCCAGACCTGTTTTACAGATTGTTGGCTCTCCTCCTACTTTCACATATTTTACTCTTACTACAGGTAGAATTTGTTGCCCTGATATTCATATGTTGAAATCTTAACCCTCATAGCCTAAAGGAGTTATCAACTGAAACTTCACAAATTGCCATGTTGATATTGTAGTTGTAAAAGTAACAAGATGGTCATTAACAGCAATCCCTCTCTATCTTTACCTTGCCTTCTTTCTAGAACCTTAAACTACATATTTTGATGTACTGTAGTATGTATATAACACTCATATTCTATTAATTGGCTTCTTGTCTGCCTCCTCCTGTTTACAGTTATATTCTCTAGTACCTGGAACTTAGTGTGCACTAATAAATACTTGTTGAATGGATGAATGAAGGAGTGAGCGGTCTTTAAGTTGATGCTCTGATTAGTCCTTATGAAAGAAGGGACTTACCTTCTGGGTTTTCTACTCTCTGAGTTTTCTGGGTGAAGACATGAGAAAAACCTGGGCTTATGGGAGCTGGAGTAGTGATGGGGGAGGTTTAAAAAGGGAATGATTATTTTTTAACAAAAAATTTCAGCAATTCCACTCTCAGTTATCAAGTTGTGCCATGCTTCAGGATACCGTATGGTCTAAGGGACTTCTTGATGACTTTCCAGTTTTCTACTGAGTGGTCATAAAGTTCACCTTCTTAATACTAAATTCACCACCTCTTTGCTCATCCTTCCGGTTTGATTCACAAAGAAGAAGGGAGCTATGTGAAAAGGAAGCTTAATTTCCTGGACTCACCCTGTTATTGTCATAACTAAACCATTTGCAGATTTTTTTCCCTTCCACAGCATAAAACAATGATCACACTTGACCTATATTAAAAATAAGTTGAAGCATATATTCATCATTGAGAAAGACACTATGAGCTAGTCACACGTCTAAAAAGCTCTTTCATGTGGTTCAAATAGCAAAGCTATGAAGATTTTTAAAAACTAATGATTTTTTGTTGTTGTTTTCTTTGGAAGCGGCATTTAAAATTCAGATTAATTATTGAGTTGTTAATGTGTTCTAGAATCTTGTAAGATTTGAAAAACCATCTTAAAAAAACCTGCATTTGCCTAGTTAAAACAATGAAGGGTTTGACGCTAAATAGGTTGACTCATGGTTGCACAACTTCTTGCCCTAGTGTTTGTAATTCCAGACACCCAGTTCCCTGGAAGAAAGAAAGGTTTTGAACTGGAGTTGGTCCCTTGAGTGGAACAGTTAATAGATTATGTCCTGATAGATTACGTTTGAGAACAGTATTTCTTCATGGGCAGCCTGTGTACTGTTAGATCTCCTCTTGCCTTATCTTTTGAGCTGCATGATTAGAAGTGGTTACTGCAGTGCTGTGGAAAAATTCACCAGGAGGTTATCATATTTAATGTTTCAGAAAACTTGCTTTTGAAGGCGATAACAGCATTTCTTAATCACTGTGCCGTTGGGCAAGCACAGGTGTGTTGCATATCGTTAAATCACTCTTTCCTGAGGACATAATGTTGTTCTTTGAAAGTATTTGGCTCTCTTTCCACTTCTTTTTCTCCTGCCTTCTCCTTATGCCAAAGAAAGCACATTTCCCAGACTCACTCTCCATGCCCAGCAAGGTATTCCTTCAGATATCCTAAGGAATATGTGTGTATGTATGTTCTTTAAAATCACATTCAACCCCAGTTCCATATCCAGGCTCAAGGATGAATGTTTCCCATTCCTTTCTGGTCTACATACGTGGACTGAGCATCTCTTGTGTACAGAGATCTAGAGATAAAAACATTGACAAAGTACCAGTACCAGTCCTCAAGGCACTTAAAATCCACCTGGAAAAACAGACTTACAGAGAGGCCACATTCTGTATTCTTCCCTTCATCTGCCTCCTGTTAAAGTCAGGGAGAATGATGGTGTCACAGACAGTTCAATCCTAGTAACAAAAATGGTGGATTGGAATGATATTTCAGTCCATGGTGGTTATGTTCAAATTATAAGTCTTGAAAGGACAGTGATGGAAAAGCAGGGGAACATTGATATGGATTGGTTCTATGAAGCTGGCTACCTTTTCATTTTAACTGAAAGATAAAACCAAAACCTTTGATCTGCCATCAGAACCTGCTACAGCTTTAGCCTGAACCTACTTTTCCATCTTCCCACGTGGACACTTTGCTTTTTCAGATAGATAATTCTAATTACCTTCTGGCCAGCAGCTGATGGTTTATCTTGCATGAACAATGAGTGAAAGAATGAATGAATGAACTGAAGTACAAATGTATGGATTTCTTCTTCCACTGCTATTTTCACACCATTTTCGACATATTCTACATCAAGGATATTCTAATTCCAAATTCCAGAGAAAGAGGGGATCTGACTGGTGTGGCTAGGATCGAGCATCTCTTCTTTCCTACAGAGAGCTGAGTTTTGGAAGTCAGCCAGATGCCCACTCAGCCAGCATCCTGGGCACACCCTCTGAGAAGGGATTCCTGGGCAAGACCTGCCATTCCTTGGAGTAGCTTGCAGAACAGAGTTCTTTAAGAGAGTAATGGGTATCAAGTGTCTGGAAGGAGCAGTCAGAAGCAAAGAGTTGCTGGTTATTCTCCTTTGCCCTTGAAATTGGTAAGAAGTTGAAGTGGGGACCAGAATTGGAATGGCTTAAAAGGAATATGAAGTGGTATTTTGAGGGGAAAGCCAAGCCTCTGTTAGGGCAAGTTGAAGGAAGACAGAATATTTTTTAAAATAAGATTGAAGAGAAGAGAAAATGTTATCTTTTTAATAAGGAAACATACTTTTGTTTTGCCATAATTTTTCTCACTATCTCATTATGATTAAATATGCACTGAATGAGACTACATGTGTATTATTACTTTTTAAAATTCATCCTACTTCCAAACTGTATAAATTTAAGGAAAGCAACCCACTTTTAGGTTGGATTTTGCCAATGATTATTGAATGACGCCATGAAAGATGTGTGAGTGAAATGAGTCAGTGAAAACAGAGCAACGGGGAATGAGAAGTAGGCATGCCTGGAAAACTATCAGCTTCATGTAGTTTAGATAATTCACTTCAAAACATATTTGCTATTCTATTAGTTTGCTGGCAGAACTAGTGTTCAAAGTTAACCTAGCATAGTCCAGCCAAGACGGCTAAAACATATTTGCAAAATCTTTCTAGATTAATTTAGAATTACATATTATAGAACAATTAATCAGGTCTGATAAGAGGAGATCCTTCCATTTTTACACTTCCTGTGAAAAGTGGTGCCCTTGCCGTAGAGGCCTTCACACAGGGAGAGTTGACTGGAGATCAAAGGGAACCTGTTACCCTTGTTTTTCTTTCTGAGTGAAAAGCAAAAGGTAAATATCATAGTCGAATGAAAAAGTAAATTGGATTTTAAAGTTTTATGTGTATTTTCCCACTCTGAGGCGCTCAGACTTCGTTCAGCTGTACAGTTATAATTGAAAAAACCTCTTAAAATGTGACACGTCCCCATGAGTGTGTTTTAGTATATATTAGGTGAGTGCGTTTTACACTATTGGATGGGGATGCTGTCATATAGTATTTGTTATGTTTATAGCATAACATTACATGTGCATGCATGTACACCACAATATTATAGATATGTAAGTTTATGTACCTACATACTTATTCATAATTGAAATTATTACTTCCTTTGATCCTAAAACATTCTAGAGTATCTATTCATTTAAAGAACATAAAGCTGTGGTTAACATTCTCCACTTTATTTAAGACAGGCTTTCAAAATAAGCAAATGTGAAGTGAATTTTTAACTAATAAATCTTACTTTCCAATTGATCTTAACTTTTAATGTGATACATTCCCAGAAGAAGAACATTTCCAGTAAATGCTATAAATGTTAGAGGGAAGGCCTGAAGGATTCGGTTATCTCCAAAGTGTTATAGATTGAACTGTGTTCCCCCAAAGTTGCTATAGTGAAATCCTAACCCCCAGTCTCTCAAAAGATGACCTTATTTGGAAATAAGATCATTACAGACATCATTAGTTCAGATAACGTCATTCTAGAGTGGACGAAGCCCCTAAACTAATATTACTGATACCCTCATTGAAAGGGGAAATTTGGACATGCAGAAATTCGTGGAAGGAAGACCTTGTGAAGAGACACAGGGAGAAGATGGCCACTTAGAAGTTACCATGCAGAGGCCAGAGACATTCCTTCACAGCTCCTTTGAGGGAACCCACTCTGCTGACACCTTCATTTTGCACTTCTGGTCTCCAAAACAATGAGACAAGAAATTTCTCCTGTTTGAGCCACCCAGTTTGTGGTACTTGATTTGACAGCCTTAGCAGACAGATACACCTGCCTAAGTAGTTTCATCAGTGGTATAGTCATGCAGGAGGCTAGGGCCACTCCCCACCAGGAAGGGACTTTCATTTTGCAAATTCCAACTCCATACCCAGCTCCTGGAACTTTCCTTGCACTTCTCTTGAATGTTGGACATTTTTAATGTCTGGTAAGGCTGAGCTGTGATAGTGCTAGTTCAGAAGGATCCAGAGCACCAACTGAACATGCCTTTGTAAGAAGGTATCCATTCTGTGTTTTATGAAGTACACAGAGGCAAGCCAAGGGATACAGACAAAGCACATACAGAGGCTGGATTCTTGCTTTGTCCCTTTGATCCCTGGCCTTGGGTAGCTCCCTTAAATTCACAATTGACCTTTTAATTTGTAAAATAGAAGATAGTCTATCTTTTTGTGACTCTGTGAGTCTAATTTCAAAAGTTAGAAAACTATCAGCTTCATATAGTTTAGACAATTCACTTCAAAACATATTTTAAGTAAATTGGATTTTTGATATTGATATTACAATAAGCATAAGTAAGCATACATGCAATAATAACATTTCACAGTTTTTTTAACGCTTTATATTATCCAAGTAAAAATGTCTTTTTTTTTTTTTTTAATTCAAAGTACAGAACATCTTCTAGTGCAAAACACAGTCTCTGACTTTAGCCATCTCCACCCTCCTCAACCCCCAGTGCACTTCCCAGAGGAAACCACGGGTAACAGTTTCCATATTTAGCTCTTTCCGCGGTTACCACCCTAACTTAATAATGTGCTTATGCTACATTTCCTTGATGATCAGCTCTAGACATTATCTCCTCACTCGCCACCACTTGCTCCTTTTAAAGCAAAGAAGCACTGATTCAGCACACGTTCCTGATGGCCTGTAGGTCAGCGGGCCTCCTTCAGAGTTTGGCTCACTGTGGATCTAATTCAAGCAAAGAGCTGTAGCTTCAGTCAAAGGGAAACCACGGTTAGATGGTTTCCACGGGGCACGACACAGCATTGGCAGGAGTTTGATTAATGACAAGTTTAAATTGGACCTGAGTTGTCATGTTTTTACTCCTATATTTTTTTGTCTGACCATATTTATTTTAATGAAAATAAAACAAAAGCTGAACTTAATATATCACATGTTGCTTTCATAAAAAGAGAAAATATCTGATAGCTAATTAATTTAAAAAATCTGCTTATTGAGAGATGGCAACCCGGGAAGGTGGTCCCTGCTTCTTTGATCTTAACTCATCACTAACTAAACTGATATGAAGAAGTCAACTGATGGGCATTTGTGGCATTGGTTTGCTTTGATGTTGCAGCTTTCCCTTTCTAGAAATTTCCTACTGGTTACTCAAAGAGGAAGGCAGATGAGAGAAAGAAGAGAATTGAAGCAACCATTACTGTTTCTTGGAAACACAGCCTTCTGTAATTCCCATTATTCCAGAAAAGCTATTACATAAATGACTTTGACTTATCACCTAGAAAAACCTCTTTACCATCCATGATGACAAGAAAATATATTTTACATAAGTTCTCATATTGGGCACTTTGGGTTCCTTCAAGCCCCATCGAATCCTCTGACTCATCCCCTGCTCATCTCCAGCTCTTGGTCATGAGAGGAAGTGTCACCAAAAAGGAGAGAGAAAACCCTGATTTCAACAGAATTTCACAGATAAATGTTTAAGATCTAGCTGAAAAAGACTAAAGGATGTGTTGATAAGCACATTTGTTGGTAGGGTTAGGAAAAAAAATGTAGCAGGGGTTCTGTTTTGCAAACATTTGCCACTTACCCATGTTCTTTCTGGAAACTCCCTCTTGCCTGGCTGGCTTGTCAGAGCACTCTTTCCTGATTATCCTGCTCCGGGGCAGGTCTTGCTTCCTACACTATCATCTCCCACATGTCTTTAATAGGATTTCAATAAAATGTCTTATCTTCTGTTTTCAGAGTTCCAGATGTAATTTCCTTGCAGACAATTCTAAATCTCTTTCTCCAGCCCTTGCATCTGTCCTGAACTTCAGGCTTGCCCACCAGATGTTCCTGCAGGCATGACCCCAAATTTTCTCAAATTTGACATGCTGCAAATCCCAAATCATTTCTCCCTCCAGTTTAGCTTCCCTCCTCCCAGGGACTCAAACAGGGTAACACACTCATGCTCTGTCCACTCAGCCAGGCCAGAAAACCAAGCTCTGCCTCTGTCCACAGCCTCTTTCCAGAATTCTTTTCATTTTACCCATGGTTTTCAAATCGATGTTATTTCCCCAGGCCTGCTGCCCAGGTCCCAGCCAGATCATATCATTCTGTTTCTAGACTATAGGAAGATCTTCTCAGTTCTCAGTCATCAGCTTCTTTCATCCTACATTTTAAATTTTTATATTTGTCCAGAACTATCTTACTTAATGAAATCATTATTATGTTATTCACCTGCTTGAAAATCCTTGATTAGATCCCTGAAAACTATAGGAATACCACCAGATCTTCAGAGCCTGACACCCACCACTTTTCAAACTGTCCCCATTGGACGTTCCGCATATACCCAGGGTCCACATGGAGTGCATAGAGGCCTGGTGAATAGATGAAGAATGAATAAGCCAATCTTTGAGTGGATGAATGAGTGAATACCTCAATAGGCCTCAAGCACCCACCATATACATGTCATGTGCTGCCAGGAAAGCTATCTGCCTCCTTCTGAAATAGAATCAATATGTCGTTGTCATTAAGGTTTTTCATGACCATGCCAATCTCAATCAATTTCTTTTCAATCTGTGGTTCTGGGGCATTTTATTCATGCTACAATGTGGCCATTAATACATGTCATGGTTATTTATGTGTGTGTTGGGTATTCACAGCAACAGGGTCTCTGAATGGCAATGAGGGCTCCCCGACTAGCACAGACCTGGCATGCCCAAGAAATGAGCTCAGGATGGAGTTCCGCCACCACTGATCTAGAAACTCACTGTATTTTTCTGCAGTTCAATAGCCACAAATATTTCCCCTCCTCCATTCTCTAATCCTTAAATCTACTCTTTGCAACCCTGTTGGATGAATCCTTTTGTTCTGAAAATGAAAGGTTAGAACACCCATGAAATGAGGGGTCAGAACTCCTGATTTAGAGGTCATTGCCTTCTTAAAAATATATGAAGTTTTTTTTTTTTTTTTCATTTTTTGGTGACTGGTTGTTTTAGAGTTTGAGGCAACCTAGGTTGCAAAATAAGTATAAAATCACTTTGTGGTGTAGGAGACATCATTCAGGAAATTTTTAGCTGCCTAACCATTTCACATTATTTTTTTATTTGAGAGTAAATAAAGAGCCATGAAGAAATGTTCCTGGGGACAAGAAGGTGACATAGTTAAGCTTAAAGTGAGCCTAATAACTGTATTTTCTCTGCTAACCGGAGTCTCAGAACCCACCTGAGTTGTATCAAATAAATGCAGTTATTTCAGTTTGGGGCCACATTTGTAGGCACATATGGAGTCCGGATGTGGCTGACATTAACCGTGGGACATTAGCAGAGCTGTAGTTTGCAGAACAGGTACGTAAGTTTTAGACTTGAGAGAGAGAGTTCAGGAGAACATGAGTCTAACCAGAGCATTTCTGCTGCTGCTGCAGATGCCACTGTTAATCGAAATTGCTTATTATTTTAACTACTTTCAATGGTGCTTTGGGGGATACTGTTGCCTTCGTATTATCTAAATCTGTCCCTGCCACCAGTGACTGGACAATGTAGGGCACTTTAACAGACAACTTATTACCTGAGAATAGGATTCTAGTTTCCTGTATTAGAATCAGGCATTTCTCCTGGGATTTCACCTTCTGTTCAAAGCTTGAACCACTTTGGTAGGAAAAATGTGGTCCTAATAATGTTCGCCAGGCACCTGTGGCTTGCAAAGTACTTAAAGCTTATTAACTCATTAATCCTCTTTGTGAATTTTGTAAGGAATGTAGATGTAAAGTTGTGTTTTCCTCCTCCCAGGGACTGAATTTGAAGCACAAACTTGCACAGGCCTTTGGGAATCATTGGTGGAACATACAAAGAAGGGACCCTACCATCTTGAAGTGTCTGAAATCAATATTTAGCAGCTGATTTTTTTTTTCTTTTTCTTTGTCTTTTTGCTGTAACTTCAATGTGGATCTCCTCTCTATAACCATCATGAACAGTCTTCATTAGGTAAATCTAGCTGGAAACATGAGCTGAAAAATAAAACCTGGAAGTCAACAGCACTTGTTCAATTGAATGGGGAATAGATACGTCGATACCATGATACATGCTCTTGGTATTTCCCCAAATTTCATATACTTATCCATTCATTGAGTCTCCTTATATGCACAGGGTAAAGTTTGTTTAATCCCCTCAGAAACATGTATGAAGCAAATAAAACCATGGTGATTGCTCTTTCAAAGGACCCAGTCTCTGACTTCCAGAAAGTTCTGTCTTTCATCATTCAAAAGCTGAATGGTAGAAATGTATCCTATTTGAAGTTTGGTATTAGATGCTTATGGCTGAAACTGGGGTGCCATTCCTACTTCTAGTTATGAGCCTTATTGCTGTCCCTTAGATCTGGTGGTAAGGGGTTATTTCTGGGGATCTGCCCAGCTTGAGGGCCTGACTTTAATCTGCATGTTTCCCAGAGAACATATTGCCACCTTATTATTTTCCTAATGAAGTATGCAGAGCCCAAGGACATGGAGACCGTTTATTCATCCATGTGTGCATTTATTCATTTAGCAAGTGCTTTTCCATTACCCACCATGTGTCAGGGATGTGCTAAGCTCCTGGGTATACTGAAATGACCAGGCTTCTAGGGGAGGAGCAGGTGGGTCATTTAGCACTGGGCCTTTAGTTAAGCTTCCTGAAATTGTTCCCAAAGGAAGTTTTATTTTGCTTGTGAATAAGGATAATCATTTTTCAAATATAACCATTCGAAGATAGGGGAGGGTTTTGGGTTTTGGCGATCCTGCTTTGGTGTTTCTTAATTTCACAATATGTCAGTAGTTACAACAGTGGAAGTGGCCTGGGACCCGGCCCACGGCTGCAACTTTGTGAAAGTGGCTCAAACACCCTCCCTGCGTCTCATTACCCAATGGGAGATGATTCATCCTTCTCCTGGAGAAACAAAGGAAGTGGTAGTCCAGGATGAGTGCACACCTTGTGGGAGCAGCCTGGAATACAAACATTAGGCAGCTTCAAGGGGACTGAAGGGGGCTTCTGGTGCTTACCTGCAAGTTAAGGAAAGGGGCCTGCAGAGCTTTGAGGCATCCTAAAGCCTCATGGGCAACTGATGGCACAATGAGACTAGAATGAGGTTCCCCTTTGACTCCAGGGCCCTGGAGAGAATGGTGCTTGGTCCCTTCCATGTCCCCTGGATGTGGGCTGATTTTAGCTCCCTCCTCCGTCCCTTTCACCCTTTTTGCCTTGGTTTCCACTCCATCCTTTCAGTTTTTCTTCTGCTTTCTGTCTACTCATGCCCCCAGTCGATCTTCTCTTTCTCTTTTCTAAATGAAGTGCACCCTGGCTTCATAATTCCTGCCAGTGTCTTTTCTGCTCCACTCCTCCATTGTTTCTACCAACAATAGAGGTTGGTTCACATCAAAAGCAGAAAGTTGGGTTTTAATCAGAACAATATTTGCCTTGTGAGCTTTGATCTTGACTTCTCCTGCCTGGGGCCAGAGTAGGACTTCCCCACAACAGTGAACTCAGGGCCTGTCGGGGGTTGCCCCCTCAGCCAGGATGGCCAGGATGTGGTTAGCCAGCTGCAAAATGAATATCGCTTGGATTAAGGGCCTGCATCCAGTCCCTTTTTTCTCATTAAAATCCCAACTACATGAGGAAGAACAGGAGGAAAAAAATAAATAAAACACACACACATTAAACAATAGGCTCTTTTTTCCAAGGTAGAGTAGGCTAGAATGACTATCTGTGTTGTCTTGTTCTTATTATTTCTTTGAGTTTTCAACAAGTGCAGCATGACAAAATTTCAACTCCGTAACTCTTCTGCAGTTCCAGAACTACCTTCTAGCTGCCTCATGGAGAGTCCCCGTCAATGTACGAAGGCTTTTGAAACTCAGCATGCTAAAGCCGAACTTAGTCTTTGACCCCAGAAACCTGCTCTTTCTCTTCAGTTTTTGAATCTGCTACTAGGTTCTGAAGCTAGAAACATTGGATTCGTCCTATACTCTTTTCTGTCATTCACTGTGTTCTGTCAATTCTGCCATTTAAGTGAATCTATTCCATATGCTACAGCTACCAGTGAGATCTACCTAAAATGCAAATCTGATCTAGCCATTTTATAGCTTGCATCCTCAGACTCAAGACCAAGACCTTCACACTTGACCTGGTCCTTCACACCCTGACTGTGGCTGTCAGGGCAGTCCTGTCATACCCATGCAGCAGCTACCCTGGAAGTCTGACCATGTACCCAAGCTCAGGGGTACTGAAGAATGCCTTTACATCTTTGCTCCAGTTAGTCACATGCCTGTCCACTTCTTTTATAACTGGTCACATTTCTCCCTTTCTTTTAATTTTTTTATTTTTTAAAAAAATTTATACATGACAGCGGAATGCATTACAATTCTTATTACACATATAGAGTACAATATTTTATATCTCTGGTTGTATACATAGTATATTCACAACAATTCATGTCTTTATACCTGTACTTTGGATAATAACAATCATCACATTCTACCATCATTAATAACCCCATGCCCCCTCCCTTCCCCTCCCACCCCTCTGCCCTATCTAGAGTTCATCTATTCCTTCCATGCTCCCTCTCCCTACCCCACTATGAATCAGCCTCCTGATTCAAAAAAAAATTTGCCATTTGTTTTTTTGGGATTAGCTATCTTCATTTAGCATTATCTTCTCTAACTCCACCCATTTACCTGCAAATGCCATGATTTTATTCTCTTTTATTGTTGAGTAATATTCCATTGTATATATATGCCACACTTTTTTTATCCATTCATCTGTTGAAGGGCTTCTAGGTTGGTTCCACAGTTTAGTTATTGTGAATTGTGCTGCTGTAAACATTGATGTGGCTGTGTTGATGTAGCATGCTATTTTTAAGTCCTTTGGGTATAGACCGAGGAGTGGGATAGCTATGTCAAATGGTGGTTGCATTCCCAATATTCCAAGAAATCTCCATACTGCTTTATACAGTGGCTGCACCAATTTGCATTCCCACCAGCAGTGTATGAGTGTACCTTTTCCCCTACATCCTCGCCAACACTAATAGTTGTTTGTATGCATAATAGCTGCCATTCTGACTGGAGTGAAATGAAATCTTAGAGTGATTTTGATTTGCATTTCTCTAATTGCTAGTGATGATGAACATTTTTTCATGTATTTGTTGATTGATTGTACATCATTTTTTTCATGTATTTGTTGGTTGATTGTGCATCAAAAATAAAATTATCACATAAAAACTGGAGATGAGGCTCAAAGGTAAAGTGCTTGCCTAGTATGTGCAAGGCCCAGGGTTTATTCACCAGCACTGCCAAAAAACAAACAAACAACAACAAAAACACATACTCCTACATATCTGAGAGTCTATCCAGAGGGTTCTGGACAGGACAGAGCTAAAACACAGTTTGAAATGCTGTTGCCCAACAGAACCGAGAGCAGTGTATTTGGAAGACTGCAGTTAATAGGACTAAACTCTGATGAAAAGATGCTCAGAGAGCTTGGTGTGAATTAAAGCTCTGTATTTGAGGTTAAGTTTCATAGAAGATAAGGCTGGGTTTTGGTTCATCTTAAACATGTTTTTCCATTGCTTTCAAGTTACGCCCTCGAGTTGAAAATGATTCTTGCCTAGAAAGAATATGAAAACTAAAGGGCTTCTCCTGTTCAAACTAATTGACCACCTAGAAAGAAATGTGAGTAGGCTGAACTTGCGTCTGTGTGATCTTAACTGCATTTGTTTTCTTAGCAGGATTTTAAACATTTGTGATATAATTATATGTAACATAAGAAAAAGAAAATATTTATGTATTTCCCCTGAATCTGTTCTTTATTTTTGTATGAAACTAGAACATTTCCTAAAGAATAATTGTCTCTCCATTCTTCATATGACAGAAATAGCAGAGACGGAGAGAAAGCACCACCCCCAGAATTTCCTTGAACTTGGTAAATTCTCATCTTTTATCTCATTTCCTGTATTCTAAGATTCTAATTATTGACTGGGTCCCTGTGCTTTGCTTGTTTCCCAAAACCTTGTTCACCTCCCTCTGGGACACAGCAGTTTCTCTCCTGGGGATCCTGGGCTATTGGTTGCATTCTAGTCCAGACACAAATTCAGTATCCTGTACCCCCAAGTCTCGCTGACCTCCCCCAGATAGTGGTTAAGAAGTGACTATTTAGAAATACTCTTCCCCTTAGGATTCCAAGACCTCTACCTGTCTTTCCCATCCCCCTCCCCACCTAATTGAAACATTGGTGAATCCAAAGCTGATTCAATACTTAATAATAAAACATTTGCCTGCAACACTGGTTATGTTCCAAGACCCAATGACGAAAAAGAGAGAGGTAAACATTGGTACCAAAAATAAACTGCATGAGGAAATAGACATGGTCCGTTTAAATTAGATGACTCCAGAGCACAAGGTCTGTATTTTTAGAGAAGCATCTTTTGACGCAGGATTTAAATTTCAGTTTTAATATGGAAGGCTAGATCATTGTTAGGTCTGTTTTCAGTTAAGCACTTGAAATCAGTCAAAGAAGGGCTCTATGATGAAGCCTGGTTCACAGCCCAATGACAGGATGGACATAGACGGTATGGAATGAGGTGAAGGAAGCCAAGGCAAGGATCCACACCCACCTCAGTTTCTGCCGAGTGAAGGTGGTTGCTTTTCTTGGCTCTTGGTGTCAATCCTGCCACCAGGATCAGCATGTGTCGGGAGGGAAGACCACCTGGCAATGCAGGATTCACATGTTGGAGAAAGTGTCATGAGTGTGATGACCTCAATGTCAGGTGTAGAAGACGCTGTGAATGTCAGCTGATGCGAAGATGCGTGTCCTGACAGATGAGGCGGCTCCATGTCCTTTATTGTCTTATTACCTTGTTCATGTGTTTGCTGGGTTTTCCACCTCCCTGAACCGTGCTCTGATGTAAATGATGTTGTCAGAGTGTGGAGGGGGAACGGTTACTGTTGTCTGCACACAAAATGTAGCACCGTGCATACAGTAGTACTCAGTAAATGCCTGCTGCCCCTACAGTGTTCCTGGGTGAAGCCTGAGAGTGTGGGCTGACACGTGCTGATCCCCCCCTGCTTTAGGGTGCTGATCCACTGAATTTTAGCAGTGCAAGGACACTAGGTTGCACGGGAGCCTGTGGTGAGATGGAGTACAGGTGGAATAGTCTGTCTCAGGTGGATTTTTCCTCACTGTACCGCTGTTTTCTGCAACGAGTCTGCCAAATAGGAACATCTACCTTTGTCTCCAGCAGTGCATTTAGAACATCAGAACAGCTGCCTGGCTCTGGGCAGATCAACACATGTATTCAACACAGCTGCAGTTAAGTGTCCTGGGCCACCAAGAGGTGCCCCTGTATGGTGGTGCTGTGCTCCTGCATGGTGGGGCCGTGGCCATCTTGTCTATGATCCCTGCAGGACTTTGGAGCTCCCTACAGGACTTAGGGAAGCAGTGTGTCTCCTTTCATCTGTCGGAGTCATCATTTACAATTTATCCAGAATAAAAGAAGTTTAGAATTGGAAAGTTCAGAAAGCAGTAAAAATGATAGATATTAGTACATTAATACAAACACCACTGTGCTAGTGAAGAAACAACACAGCCAAATACAAACTTCATAATAAAAGGGGCTTTGGGTTGAGGCATTCTCAAAAGGGCTTTTATATGTTTTCTTGCATTTAAGGCTGAGAACAATCCTCTTAGGAACTCTTATCCACATTTCTCAGATGAGGAGGCTGAAGCACAGAGAGGCTAAGTGATTTGCCCAAGGTCATACAGTATCAGAGATCAGATTTGAACCCAGAGGGTCAGCTATGGAGTCTGAATTCTGAATAACTATACCCCTGGGACCTTCTACTACTGTTTTTATTGTTGTTGATATTTTCAAGGTCTAAAGGATATATAGGCTAGCCCAGCAGTACATCCAGAATGAGAGCTCTGGGTATAGGTCAAATATACACATATGGTATGTTAGTGGTATATGACCACTCTGGATGCACTGTGTGCAGTTCTAAAGTACCTTGGAGTGGGATGGGATTGTAGAAGCCCTTTATTTTAGCTTCCTCCTCAGTGCAGGAATCCCCAGAGTATCATCCCTCTGCTTTGCTTGAACTTTAAGGTCAGGTGAATAAAAATACTAAGGACCAGCACAGGAGCTGACGGTAGTAATTGCTGTAGCTATGGAAACAAAGTTGAACACAAAGGACAAAAAAGATCCTTAAAAGAGAGAGAGAAAAAAAAAACTATACACACTTGGCAGTGACACAACTTGGGCACCCAAATAAGCTTTTAAGGGCTGTATTATGGAGCACTGAGGGGGTGAGAGAAAGCCGTGCTCTAAATTTCTTATCATCTATTAAAATATAGTCAAACACTTTGGAAATTGTTTGTTTTTATTAGATAAATAAGATTTTTTTGTGTGTTTCTGAAAGTGCTTTATGGTAACCATTCATATAATAAAAGTAGGATGTTGACTTCTGGATGTGTGTAGAATATAAACCATGCACACAGGGAGAAGCAAAGCAGAACATGGTGAGAGAGAAACAGGGAGCAGGAAACAACAACAAGCAGTATGGCAGACAGACATACATCCTTCTATTAAAACCTAAGTGGTTGCAAAGTGGATTGAAAAGCTATATGCAGTGATTTGCATTCACTACCCAGGGAATAGAAAGTTCTAACCAATCATTGCACTGTCCAATATTTTATTAGTTAGTATGTTCTGGAATTGCCTCGAAGATAATCTTTATTTTGGGGACTAGAGGATCTAACCCAGATGTGCTTAACCAATGAACCACTCCCCCAACCCTTTTTTAATATTTCATTTTGAGACAGGGTCTCACTAAGTTGCCAAGGCTGGCTTTAAACTTGTGATCCTCCTGACTCAGCTTTCCAAGCTGCTGGGATAACAGGTATGTACCACAACACTCGGCTCCAAATTTTTATGCAGTCAAATTTATTATTTTTTTAAAAATAGCCTTTGGTATGATGTCACATATAGAAAGGCCTACTTTACTTTACTTCGGACTATTCACATAGGTCTCTTTTTTTCTAATGTTTTATTGTTCCACTATTTGTTGACATTGTGATCAATCTGTAACTTTATTTTCTTGGAGGTATATTGTTTTAGAATAGCTGACAAATTTAATGGACTAAAAATAAATTGTGCTATTAATGCTATGCTTTTGGGGGTATAAAACAGACATCCAGGCAGCTACCTTCAGATATCCACCAGGTGAGTGTCAAAAGAGAACTAAGTCAGTTTTGCTTCTGCAAAGGGCAGGACAGCAGCCAGTGAAACTGTGAGTTATAAGGGCACCAGGAAGCCTCAGCTCCTCCTGGAAGAGGAAACAGTTGAGCATTAGCCCAGCGGTGGACTAGGCACTTACTGCAGTTTTCCTGGTGGCTTATTAGACTGATCATCTGTCTGCCTGTTCCAGGAAGACTGTATTCTTAATGTCCGCAGTTCTCTTCCTGCCTTTTAAGAAGGACTTTGTGTTTTACATCAGGTATCTTTACCAGGCAGTTCTTGGGAATAAGCACATGTAGAAATGAGATCTGAGGACTCATAATATCTAAATATCAAGGAAAATTGCATGGGAATCATACAGCTGGTGCTAGAAAAAGAAGTTTCTGAGATAGTTCAGTGTAGGGGTGAGAAGCAGAGGAGCTGGCTCAGCCAACAGGGTACCTGGCTCTGTACCTCTGAATCACAGGTTCTCAACTATATGATGGGAATGTTAACACCTGTTAGATAAGATTGTGGTCAGGTACTTTTCAGAGTTTAAATACTTTAGGTAGTTGGGTTTGTTTTTTTTTTTTTTTAAAAAAGGAATAAACCAGGCACGGTGGTGCATAATTATAATCCCAGCAGCTTAGGAGGCTGAGGCAGGAGGATCGCAAGTTCAAAGCCAACTTTAGGACCTTAGTGAGGCCCTAAGCAACTTAGTGAGACTCTGTCTCAAAATCAAAATTTATATATATATATATATATATACACACACACACACACACATAAAAGCTAGGGGATGTAGCTCAACAGTTAAGCACCCTGGGTTCAGTCGCCAGTACCACCCACCCACACACAAAAAAAAATGGAGTAAGCACTCAATAAATGTTAGCAATTCTTATTATGCCTTGTAGATAAAATTCTATTACCTAGTTTTGTTTTGTCTCATCAAGCAGGAGTGCAGCTGTGTTCTAAACACTCTTCTGAATCTAGGCATAAACAAGATACCTGTTTCCAAAGACCACAGCCTTAGGTTGTGCAGACATATAAACAAAAAACATTAGAATCACCATTGGTTCAGCAAAGCTTAAAGCCGTGTATGCTGGAATCCAAACCAGAAATAAATGGAACATACACCAGTGTACCTTATGTTGGCAAAGAGCCTATGAATGAATAGCAACAGGGTTGGAAAACCCAGGAGAAGCTTCCCCCCACCCTCCAAACCCAAACAACCCCTTCTTTCACACAGTTGACCAGGTGACGGCATCGGGAACTGGTCCTAGTGTGTGGCCTTTCATGGTCACGGTTCCTCTGTTCACCCTGATGAGGGATAAAGGGAATGGGTTTCCTGGCTGGTCTCATCCTGGTAAACACTGCCTGCTCTGCAGAACTGCCACCCTAGTTAAGTGCAATTTGCTGGGCCTGCAGTTAGTTGAAAACAGCAGGGCTTTTGTTAGTGAATAGAGCTGTAGTGACAGGGAGGACATTCATAAAAATGCTGGTGTGCCTCTTGCCTCGTGCCAGCTGGTGCTATTAGTGCTCTTTTATGTGCCTCTTGAAATCCACTGTTATCAATCTTTAAAGGAAAGCCAGGGCACAATGAGTAATCAAATTCAGTTCTTTGGAGTCCATAATAGTGGTGGTTTCTAAATGTAGATATTGTCCCGCTGACAATGGAAAATGGAGAAACTGAGGAAATCAGGTTACTCTTGAAAATGTGTCAGAGACACTTTCAGTAAAGAGTCCTGTTGGCTCTTTCCCAGTGGTTTTTATTTTTATTAAGAACTAGCAATCCATGAGCTAAAGTACATGGATAGCTGGAAGCTAGCCTCGATGTGGTTCATGGTCTGAGTTACTATTTTGATAAAAAGAAACACTTCTGTTTAAGGTCTCTGGTTGTTCCATCAAGCATCTACACCTATTCAAAATGGAAATCATAAAGTTGTACAGCCGTGGGGGAAGATGTCCGGGAAGTGGTGACAAAAAGAGCTGACTCCAGTTGGCATCTACTTTAGGGTTGCCACTATGTGTATGTAGACAGGGTCTCCAGGAGATGTCTCCAATTAAAAATACCTGGTGTATTTGCATAGTAGAATTTGTTCAAAAAATTTTTTTTTTCTTTTTAAACATCATGTGCAATAATTTTTTTAAATGAATAAATGTAAGAGAATTAGGCTGGGTATGTCAAAGGACATTCATCATTCCTCCTGGACAGGGTTTGGGTCAGTTGTCCCATGAGACAGAGCTTCCTATTTGCCCTGGAGAGACTGGTATGGATGCCTGGTGCTGCAAGGGTGGTAGAACCAGCTCAGAGTTTAGTACAGGAATAAGTTAAAGAGGACCATGGGCCAATTGCAATCTACCACCTCTTCTTTTTATCTGCCTGTGAGTTATGCTGTATTTATTGCTATCAATGTAGGTATGAGAGGCTAAAGTTTCCTCTGATGTCCTTATTTTGTCTTCCCTGTTGTCTTAGAGTTCCCTAGAGACTCCTTTATAAATAGAATCTGATTCTTGCTGTTCTTTTCAGCTGGCGTGCTTTGTGGGACTGGAATCCTCCTGATGTGGTGGTACAGTGCAGGGTGGGTGGTGGAGAAAAAGCACTCAACAATCCAGTGATGAGTTTTCAATCTTTAGTGAGTCTCTACTGTTATACAGACTTGAATTTCTTTTCTTATTCATTTCCATTACACATTTTTTTTCTGTTGTTGGTTTGATTAATTTTTGTGGATGTGCTTTTTGGTTTAAGGAGATTAGCTTCCATTAGTTGCAAATATGTTTCCCACGTGTATTTTGATTTCATTTATGTCATTTTTATGCACAGAAAGATTTAAATATTAATAAATTTGATAACATAAAATTGATCATAAGTATTTTCGGATTTTTTTCACCCCAAAAATGAGACAGGAAGAATAAAGGAGGCTGAATTGGGTATTTTTCTTCCTCTAAAGCAGTTAGGTTCTGATAAAACCTCAGTAGGTTAGGTTCTGGTAAAACACTTTCCCTGAAGGCAGGATAAGGAGAACAGAAAAATTTGGATCTATCTTAAAATGATTACATGTCCTCTCCCCCCTGCTGGAAGTATGAGGGGGTTATTTTTGTTTGTTTATCTTCACAGTGAGAACTTGGTTGAGTTCAGGCAGATAAAACTCACAAAAACGTGGGTGCCTTCTAAAGGCTGGGCCTTCAGAAATTTTTAATCTCTCAAATTAGGCTCAATCATCTAGCAGCTCGTCAGTTACCCTGTGGGAATTCCCACCCAGTGGCCTCCAGAGGGATTTTGCACACTTGCACGTGCACATGAACACATACTACCAACCACCACCACTACCACCACCACCCTGAGATATGGTCTCTGCCTCTACTCATCTCTCCATTTCTGGCAGTGGTGATATGCTCTGTGACCTCACTGCTCTGATGGACCCAGCAAAAGCTGTTGCTTTTCAGTTTTTCAGCCTCTTTCTGTTGTGAGGACAAAGTGATGACTTCTAGGCTATTTATATATAAAATCAGAAACCAAAGTCTACCATCTGCTTTTGTATAGCCTGGGAGCTCAGGATTTTTTTTTTTTTCCAAAAAGTAAAGTAATAATTTTGTAATATGAAAATTGTATCAAATTCAAATTTCAGTATGCTTTAATGAAATTCCACTAGAACAAAACAACTCTTATTTATTTGTGTGGTCTGTGACAGTTGAGTATTTGTATTGCCAGTAACACTTAAGATATTTGCCATTTGGCCCTTTGTAGGACCAAGTTTTCTGGTCCCTGGTAGCACAGTTTGGACACAGGACCTAGATGAGTTTGAATCCCCTTTACTCTTTGCTGAGAATCAAGGTTATTGAGAACCTGTCAAGTGCTGGAGAAGATCTTCACATCTGGAGATGAGTAAAGATGCAGCCTGCCCTTGAGGAGCTTATGAGCCTGTGAGCAACACTGGAAGGCCAAATAAGCATTTACTGGATTGATTCAGAATGAAAGACTTTGGAATTAGTCTTGGTCCAGAGTCATTGTAGCTCAGCCTATTTTTAGAACAGGAAGTACTTGATGATGGGCCAAGGGCTGGATCAGGAGAACATTGGTATGCTGATCTTTCTGACTGAGCTCCAATCTTTCCACCAGTTATGGACACACAGAGACTACTATGGCTGTCTCAGTGTTGTATTGCCAGTTCCAAACACGCATACAGTGTGTTCATTGTGATTTTGAATTCTTAAGTGAATCAAGAAGTATTCTAGCTTAGGAAGGAAGTGGTGTCATTTTTAAGAAAAGTATTCAAAGTAAGCCATCAACCTAATCCTAGGAAATAATGACCATGGAATATTTCCTATGTGAATTGGTACAAATGCTTGAATATTTGAGGGTTGGTCATTTACTCTGATGGTGCTATTAACTCACCTGCTCTGTCCTCTGAAGATTGCTTTGGATTTCATGTAAAAAAAAGAAGCTACACCGCAAATTGTTTTGCTTATGTATATCCTGTAATACATGTCTGGTATGAACTCCATGGGGAATAAGAACTTCATAAATCTTGGCTACAACACATATGTAAACTTTTAGGTCTCATTATGTAAAACAGCCATACGATGTCAGAAGTTTCACTTCCCTTTCTAAAACAGGTTGATGGGGAGGAGAGTCTGTGCTGGGATTATGTAATAGGATGGCTACAGATGACAAGAAGATATAGAAGCTGGATTTCCTTATTCAATAAACAAAACTTTTCTGAGGCCCAGCAACCATAGAAAAGTGAGGTGACTCCACTTGGGTCCCTCTTTAAGGTTAGCCTAGGTAGTAGCTTTGGGTCTTTCTGGCAATATCCCCAAACTGCAACCCTGATTGTATATTATGACATGCTTCAGCTGGAAAACAAAAGTATTTCCCCTGTTGACTTCTTATGTTCATTATCAGGGTGATTGTGAAATCCACCCAGGAGGTCCTGCATGTGGGTCCTCAGTCGATTACATTACGTGCTAATGGAGTTGGAGAAATAATGAAGCCAAGGACCCATGCAGAGGTAACTGAGGCACAAATAAAGGGCATGTTCTGGACTGTCTTTCAGCTCTCATAGAATTTAGACTTGATGAGGATCTCTAACTCAAAGTAAATAACACCTTCATCAAACCTGTGTCTTAGTGTCATTTTACAAGCCCTTCTGTCCCAAGGTGAGGAACTCACCTCAGTCCATGTCCATAGGGATTGACCAATGCCATTCCATTCATCGGGGAGTATCCTAGGGCTGTAGGTGACAGAATCCAATTTAAACATTGAAAAATGGTGTCTATTAGTTCTACTGACCAAACTTGGGAAGGACAAATTTCAGGAATGGGTGGAAACAAGATTTGAACCTTGAAAATTACTCCTTCCCTCCCTCCTTTATGTCTCTCTTTTCCTCATTCCCAGTCTGATTTTCTCTGTTCTTTATACTTTCATGGGGGCTTCTCCACTGAGTGAAAAACATAGCCACAAGTAGCTTCTCAAGTCCACACACCCCTCCTTCACAATCAGAAAGGGTTTGGGATTTGTCCTTCCTGTTTCCCACATTCCCCCTGAGGGGGGTGGTCTGATCAGCTTCTCCTTCATCCAGCATCTGTACCACTGTGGTCACAGTCTATGTAGCCAGGAAGGAAGGACAGCCGTGTTGGAATGCTGGGGTTGGAGTAGTGCACAGTTCTTCACAGAGGAAGGGAGGAGGACTAGACCCACAAAACCTGGTATCTCTAGTGTTAGGGACCTTGTGGGTAATCAGGAGTGTGACCATAATTTAAAAGCAAATGCTTGTCTTCCTAGTTCTACTTTTTCTTGAAACACAAGATGAATCAGTTCTTTCTTTGTGAGCTTTCAGATATTTATGTACAGCTGCCATGTCTGACCACTTAGTGGGTCTCCTGGCCTTGACCTCCTGTCCTTAAATGATTTTTTGCTCTGGTCTTCAGCTCTAATAGGACCCTCTTAGGCTTCCTCCTTTCTCCCTGCTTCCTCTTTCTTTTTAGCCTCCTCCTCACCCAGCCATCCCACTTCAACTCTGCTGCAGCCCAGGTTCCCTTACTCATTGCTCAGCTGGCCTGGCAGCCACAGACCTGTCACTCACTGTCATGTAGGAATGCTGTCCTTTCAGTAGAAAACAGGTTTGGGAACCTGATAGATCTGTTTTGATTCCTGTGTCTCACCCACTGAGTGAAAGTATGACCTTGAGAGATTGACTCCCTCTCGCCTTGTTGTTGTAAAGATTAAGGACTAGTTAGTCACACAGTTCTGAGCTGGAGGGCTGCGTACAGCAGACATACAGTAAACAGTGGCTGTGGTTACTGGTATTATTATTTTTTCTCTCAATTTCTGGCATCCCACAAGCAGCATGGGGTAAGAGAACTTATACTTCATCCTGTACAATGGAAAAAGGCTGGATTGTTTCTGTCCTGAGAAAGACAGGCTGAAGAGGTGGCTTGACCAGGTAAAGCAAAACTTGGACCTTGGGACTTCACTTTATTTTTCCGCAGGCCTCAGATTTCAATCTCAGTGCTCAGGCCACTGTGAATGGAACAGGTGCTTTGCTCTTGTTTTCCACTCAGATTTTTAGCCAATTGTCTTGGGGAAAATAAAAGCCCCATTATCCCAAGCCAGAGAATTGGGCAGAATGTGAATTCCATCTAGATTAGCTACGAAAGGCCCCAAAGGTAGAGACAACTCTACTGGGGGCTGTACTAAGAGTGCCAGCCCAATTCATGCAATCCATTGAAGAAAGACACTTTTCATGTTCTTACTCTAGCTAAATCTGGTGGCCTTTGGGGCTCTCAGGTATTGACTCTAGCCCACTTTTCCAGCATTAATTCTTGCTGTATTATACTCACCTTCTACCCATCCAGACCAGACCAGTTCCCCTTTCCTAAAGCGTGCTGTGTGGATGAGTACCTCTGCTCTGATCATGTGCTCACATCATTGTCCAATTAATTGAACTGCTCCAAAGTGAATCCTAGCCATCTTCACTATCTTAGACATCTGTCCCTTCATTCACATCTGTCCATCCGTTTGCCAAACAAAGTGGGGGTTTAGGCATTGGGAGCATAGAGGTAAACAAGACCTAAATCCTACTCTCATGGAATTCACAAGCTAGGGTAAGAAACAGACACATAAATGCATAAGTACTTCAATGCCAAGTGTGCGAAACATTGTGCTGGCAATCAAAGCAAAGTAAGAAAATAGAAAATTATGTTAGTAGTAGGAATATACATAGAGCTTGGCTATATGAGATACACCAATGGTTCGTAGTATCTCTTTAATAATTTGGAGAAAAAGGAAAGGGAAGGCCATCTTGTCTAGAATAACTCCCAATTTAGGTCTCTCTTTGATAACATCTCTGCATGACAACAATCCATTGACACACCATAACATTGCTCTCAGGAACATGGGCCTTGGGGCTGGATGGGCCTGGGTTGGAATTCCAGCTTTATCACTTACCAGCTGTGTGACCCTGGTTGAATTACTCCCCATTTTGGAGACTTAAGATTCTTCATCTGTAACATGGAAGTAAAAATAGACCAACCTTCTAGGGTGGTTTTGAGGATTAAGTAAAGTTATATACCTAAAGCTATTACAACAGAGCCTGGGCATTTTAATGCTGAATGTGTGTTACCTGCTATTATCTTTATCACCTTGAACAATAAACAAGATAGTGTTCTGGCACAGTGCCTGGTGTCACCACCACTTCCACTGGCACTGATACTACTGTCACTGTTGTTATTATTATTATTACTATTATCTAGTGACAAAGAGTTTTAACATGGGAAGTTTACTGTCTTATGAGTAAGAAAATGTCCTTTTTTGACTGTGTGTTCACTAAATATACCCTTTCTACTGAACCCAAGTGTATTCCACATAGCATGACCCCTGGGCCATGGCTTCCAGAGCCCAGGGTTTAGAGCCAGCACAGATGGTCCTCCCTGTTCATGAAAGCCCATGGTACACTGTCCTGCTCTGAATTCCTCAAGCAATTTCTGTTAAAATCACTCAGTTGACACTCACCACCTATTGTTCTGTTTGTTCTTGCCTTGTTATGTCATTATTTAGTTCAAACCACACCCAGAACATAAGTGCCCTAAGGCAAAAATGTTTCCTGCCTTTTTTTTTTAATCATCTCTGGATGGATCTCTATCTCTGTGTCTCTCTCTCTCTCTTTCTGTCTCATCCCAGCGCCCTCCCATAGAACAGGATCAACATTTGTCAATATTGAGTGGGCTCAAGGTTGCTGACCCCTGCAACCAGGCTGGGTGAAATGGGAACCTCCCTCCTTGCCTCAGATCCAAATGTCGCTTGGATTTTGTAGACCATCTTTTACTAGGTCAGCTTCTGCCATGTGCAAGTCAAAGTTGCGTCTTTTTTTTAAATGTTCCTGCTGACTCACAAGTTTGCTTATCATATTTTCCCCCTCATTTACAACTACACAGTCATAATATATTAAATGATGCAACTTTCTGGCCTAATATGAAGGAAGGAAAGTACCATTGAATTCCCACACTCGTGTACCTTCCTGCATCCTTCACTTTGATATTGTCTTTCCTCAGTCACAGATGATAGATTGAAGAGCAGGTCTCCACACTAGCTTTCTTCCACTGTTTTCCCAAGGATAGGAGTAGGCAACCTTTTTATTAATATTTCACTTTTTTTCTTATATGTTTCTACAAATATACTTCATGTGCATGATGCCATTTAATCTTTCCAATCACCTCATAGATTTTAGACAATTATTATTCCTACTTTAAGAATGAAAAAAAGCTGGGTGCATTGGTGCACGCTTGTAATCCCAGTGGCTCGGGAGGCTGAGGCAGGAGGATCAAATTGCAAGTTCAAATCCACTCTCAGCAAAAGCAAGGTGGTAAGCAACTCAGTGAGACCTTGTCTCTAAATAAAATACAAAATAGGGCTGGGGATGTGGCTTAGTGGTCAGGTGCCCCTGAGTTCAATCCCTGGTTAACTCCCTGCCCCCCAAAAAGGAATAAACAAACTCAGAGAGATAAAGAATCACAATCTGAGACTGGATTTCTCAACTACACTCCTCTACAGTTCTATAAGGACCAGCAATCAAATGCTTTTTCAGTCTTTTTTCTATGTAATGCAGCCTCAAGCTATTTATTTATTTATGGTTCCAAATTGGAAGTAAATTACTGTTAGCAGGCTAGAAGGAAAAACTTTGGGAGATTTCTTTTATTTATGCCATTAATTTGCAAATTTCAATTTCCCTGCTTTAAGTAAGCATTATGCTTTCAAATTTAGGTTCCTGAGACAAACCAGGATGAATATATTTACTTTTGTAGTACTGATCATAGGGTTCCTTTAATATAACACATTCTCCCCTGTTTTGATTTTTCACTTTGACTTACAAAAATTAATTATATACCTACCCCAATTTTCAGGTGCACACATGTGTCATCCCACTGGTTGAAAACATTAAATGTATGACTCATTTCATTGCTGAAGTCCCTGTACTACAACAGTTTTTGCTTCCCAGTTCTCAGTGTGAATTAAAAAAGCTGGGTGCATTGGTCTTGCTGTCCCCAGCACCCCTGGACCCCAGCCTGATGCTTGTCTGATCTTATCTGCTGCTGCTGTCTGCTTCTCTTGCTGCTCACAGCTTCATGCCTGAATGCAGCCCTGCAGGGGGACAGCAGACCTCTCACATGGTCAGTTGGAAGCCCTCTCCCTGCCCTCAAGGAACTTCCCATTTAGTTGGGTGGAAGGAGTAAGCACACTGGCTTACTAGAAAACCTGGAGCTGTATGGTGGTGCTATTGAGAAATGGGCAGGTCTTAAGAGAGAACTGGGAGTGGACCTCTCAGAGAAAGTGTGGGACTTACATTGGACTGAATTGGTGGGTGGAAGGGATGGAATTCTTTCTGGGTTGGGGATATGGGGATGACTGGAGGACCTAAGACAAGATAAATGAGGAAGGCCTTTTAAAGTCATTTAATTATACCTTCCATATTCCCAACAATCTCAAATATGTGGTTCTGGGAAGAACCTAGTTTATACTGGGGCTGGTCTGATACACTTGCCATTTTTCCTTCAGTGTATAAGAGATGCATTTCAGAAAGGAGGTTTGTGTGGTTCCTCTAGGATGGGCAAGAGCTTTCTGTTCTCACACCATCACTGACTGTTCATCCGGAGCCTCTTAAATACCCATGTCATCAGATTCAGGGACCCCAGAAAAGATTATTGAAAAGGGGCACATATTATTTTTTTTTATTTTCCATAATAACAACAACTCTTAAGAGGATGGTCAGAGAAGTTATTTCTATTCTGCTAAAGAGGAAATTAACATTCATGTGCTAAGACTGTGATTTTTAAAATATTATGATGAACTAATTTATATGCAAATTACAAAATATGTATATACATACGTTTTATACACACACACACGCACACGCACACAAACACATACACATATACATGTGGTGCTAGCTCCAGTGTTTCTGGAAGCTTTAACCTAACCAAATAGCCTGACCTGGGATCAAACTGGATTCTTCATTACCTTCCAGTCTAATGAACCGTGTAAACCTGCCCTTCTATTAAGCATGGCTTGTGCTAATTAACTCTTTCTATTTGATGTTCTTTTTTCTCACTGTGTATGTCATTTTTAATGAGACAAATCCATCTTTGGGGGAGGTTTATGGACAAGAAAAAGGGTAAAACCATCACCCACAACTGGTACCAGGCGACAATACCAAGATTGCCTGCAGTGTTTTAAGGGACATGTGGGCTGAGGTGCACCCCGTGTGGCTACCTGATTGAAACTAGAACAAGATGGACAAATGAGAATGGCTTGGAAAACTACCTGATGGTAAAACCTGACATTCTTGGACACCCATTGTGTGCAGACTCTGTGCTCAGTCCCTCTACCATTTTCTTCTTATAATCCTCATGCTATTGTTGTCCCCATTTCACAGGAAAAGCAATGGAAGCCTTAGAGGTTAAGTGGGTAGCTCAGGGTGCAGTAACTAGTAATTGACAGAGCTTCTGGCTGGGGGAGGATTTTTTCCTTAATTAAATAAACGAGTTCACTGGAAGGAAGCTTCAATGATGAGCCAAATGCAGCAGGATAAAGAAAAATTAGGAGCCAGCTGTAAGACCAGACGTTTTCTTCCAATGCCAATAACAATATTGTCACCACAGCAGGTGCAGCCATGATCATGGGTACAGACTTCTTACACATAAGTTGTAACTTTAAAGATTTAAGTTGTAAGAATGTCTGGGTGTGCAGTAATAAAAAGAAATGGAAGCAATCATATACAGAGACAGAAAAACCTCCTGTCTTAACTGAGCTCCTCTGCCCAGTTGACATGTCAGAAATGTCTTCATTCATGATTAATCTACTTGTATAGTTTTCCTGAGTGTCATCTTAATGTAGGCAGCCCAATCCCACAGGCCATCAGAAAAGATGAAAACTCTCTCCCTATTTCTTCCCCTGAGATAACTTAGTGTCCTCATTCAGTCTTTTGCTTATAAACTTTCTTGCTTCTTCACCACCCTCATCACAACTTCATCTTGTGATTGTCCAGGCCACCCTGCTCCTTAGAGCTGACAGTGAGCAATAATGGGAGAGTTATCAGTTATCCGTTATCCATGGCTAACAGATTCCTCTCTTTAGAAAACTGTGTCATAATACTCAAGCAGCATGCCAAGTCTGTGAGTTTTCAGCACTTGAATTGTTGTACATGGGGGTGGGGTTGCCACTAGGAAGGGAGGGTCTTTAAATTCATTAGGAAACTTTTCCCATCCTTACATCAGAATTCCCTTACTTACACGTAAACTTGGTACTGCTTGGAAAATTGAAGCCAGTCTTTCTTTCTCCACCTGACACTTCATGACAGATAGAAATGTACCTTCCTCTTCTCCTTATCACTTAGCATCCTTCTTCCCTGAACAAATGAGCATTTGTAATCCTCACTGAGTCAATTCCATTTAAACAGAAGGCCAGATACACCCCAATGTGTTCAATTATTTTATAATCAATTCCTTTTTTTTACAGCATCACTTTCCCCCCAAGAGTCAGAGAGCATTTTATGTACTATATTGGCAACATTATTAAAAGTCAGAGCACAGTGACCTGAATCTAAGGACAGTGATTTGGCAGAAAGTGGATATGAAAAGACAACATTGATTTTGATGAATGAATGATAAACGTTGTGTGTTCTCTAAATTAGGTGACATCTAGAGAAATCAGCTCAACAAATAAATCACTAATGAAGGTATTCCAGGCAAGCCATTTGATGTTGGAACAGTTAGGAGCCCAGCAAGTTATTTCATGTTGTGTACATTTAATAAAGTTCTATTGAAGGTTGATTAATTGCATATATGTATTAGTTCAAAATATTTGTTGCACTCAGGCAATGTGGCTGTTATTGGGCTCCAGGTCCCAGGATTACAAAGGTTTGAGGATGCTGCTGTAGAGCACAGTGTGCAATAAATACACCACAGTGCTTGCCTTTGGGAAGTGCCCATGAGGATGCATGAGGCAAACGCAGTAAAGATGATTAGGGGACACAGAAGACCAGTCAGCACAATGAAGATGAAACCTATAGAGCAGAGGTTACAAATGGGTCATATTTATAATGGCCTCATCGGAATCTTAAAAAATTATTTTTCTGTTGAGCCAATATTGAAAAATTGGGAGAATACACGTACACGTGTGCATCCCTGAATTCACACTCACACGCACACACACAACCCTTAGATCTTGAGGTTCTTTTGAATTTTAGCTCAAGTCTGATAACTTTAAGTTCTCTGATTCCCACTGTAACAATCTGCTGCAGCTAAAGCCATTTAGAGCAGTTGGTCTCCACTCAGCACAACTCTCACCTCCTGGTAATGCAGACAAGTTCACTCAGACACGAGCCACCCTCTATTGCACGTCTCCTGGCCTCTCTGAGCATTTGAGCTTGAAAGTACTACAGGAAGGTGCAGGGGAGGATGAAGAAGGGAAGTGTCAGTTCTATTTTAAGAGGTGTCAGGAGCGAAATAACTCTTTTGAGTATTGTTAGAAGTTGAAATGTTTATTAGGTGGAAAGGGGTAGATGGACATGCCATGCAAAAGAATTAGAAAAAGAAAGGTAAGCAAAACATGAACAGTTAACAGAACCCAGAATCTTTGTTGGAATCAGAAGGTTGGGAGGGGTTGGGAGAGAAAGGCCAGGTCATGGGGTTATTTCTTGGCAAGCTAAGGAGTTGGTACGCATGTACAGCCTCTTCACTCTCTGCCACACTCTCTGCCCAAAGACACTAATGTAATGAATGACAGTTCTACGGATGGTTAAAAAATAAAGCCATTTAGTTACCAAGGCCAGAAACTTGAGCCCATCTTTGACTTTTTTGCCTGTAATCAAGTCCTGCCAATTCACGTTCTAAATGTTCTTCATCTCTATTTCTTCCCACCCTCATCTTTTCACTCTCTGGCTCACTGAATTCCTCCCAATCTCCCTCAGTTCCTAGGTGTGTTTCTTCTCACCTTGGCCCTTCCTGCATGCTATCTCACTGCCATGACAAGCCTTGGTCACCCTTCAGATACAGCTTGATTCTTACAAACTAGGAGGACCTGGCCTTGACCTGGCCCTGCTACTACCAGGTCCCCTTAGGCAAGGTTAGGTCCCCTAAATATGTCTTTTAAGCTTCTTCTCCATAGAACATGATGGTCTAATTGCTTGTGTGATTATCTGCCTAATGGCTCTAACCTTCGTTCAACTATAAGTTCCAACACAGCAGGATTGGGTGGTGTCTGGCTTGTCCCTGTATCACACCATAATAATAATAACCAGGCAGCACGTTGTAGCAACCATATTATTCCTTGGCAGTATTACCTGTAAAAATTCGTTTCTGAAAAACCACTTTACATAGTAGTAATATAGTAAAGTAATAATTCCCACCATATTATCACTGAAGAGTTATAACTGTGACTGGCTATATGACCAAAGGCACCTTATATATTTATTCAACTAATATACATTGGAGACTCGTGTGCTTAGGATTATTTTAGGAGCTAGTCTCTGCCTTTGTGGAGTGTATGTGGATGAGTAAATAAATGATGGAGGCCAGAGAGGATGAATAGAAAGAAAGGAAGGAGGGGAAAAGAGAAGGAGGGAGGAAGGAGAGAAAGAAGGACAAATGATTAGCCTTAGTAATGGAGCAATTTGTCTTTGGCGGGAGTGCTGGCCCTGTAAGTACGACTGAGCTTTTATAAATATTTCTACATAATTAAAATAGTCATCTTATATGACTGAAAAAAAATTAAGGTAGAAATTTTGAGCATATCCCATGATTTCTGGAGGTTTATAAAGTGAAAACTTTAAAACTTCGAAAGAGCTATGTAATCGCTTCAATTTAAATACTTGGACAGTGTGTTCACCTAAAGTAGAAGCAAAATCTAGATGCATGAGGAGTTAGGTAAGTACACAAACGAGCCCTTAGCAGACAGGGTTTCCATGGCCATTGCAGACCCTCCCATACTGAAATTTTTGGCCAACACCAGGATTGCAGTTGCAGAGCCACACCCAGGCTTTGGGTAAAAATATGAAGACAAGAAAGATATTTGGCTTCTAACTTCCTCTAAGTCTGTTTCAGTTTCCTTCTTCGCAAACCTTTATCAACATTTGTTCTTAAGACTTTCATAATAACCAGAAAGCTCAAAAGGCAACCACAAGAGAGGGAGTCTTCCCAGCATACGGCAAATAACCATAAGATACTGCTACCAGAGAAATAGAATAAAATGCACTATGTAGAGACATAAAGGCACTGTAGTGGTTTATGTAGAGCGTATTGATCCAACTCCTAGACATGAAAAAAATCAATACATTTAAGTAGACTTCTTAAAAATGAGTTGGCTTCTCAGTAAGCAATTTGATCAACTGCTAGGATATAATGAAAGGAATAATTTAAGACTTAGGCTTGATCCCATCTGGGTTCTACAAACATATACAGAGGAAAGAGAATGCTTTTCCTTTCTCTTTACTCTGTCTTGTAGCCAGTGAGCTGTGGAAGGTTTGCTCAAACAACTAATTTAAAAAGTTGGGAAAAACAGGTTGTTGGAAGAATTAGCTAGAAATAGTCAATAGCCCAAACCTCCTAACTAATCCTCGAAGACTGTCCTCTAAATATATTTTAGGCCTTCCTCTGCTCTGGTGTTTCATTATAATAACTTTTAGAAATAATAATTTTTAATAATTTATATTATTAGTAAGTTGCTTTCTTAATTTCCACTTTAGGTGCTAGGGACCATACTATCTATAACATAGACAGTTGCTACCAACTACAAAAATCACATTAAGGTTGGTAATATTATTTCTTTTTTTGTAAAAGAGGAAATTTAGGCTCGGACAGGTGCAAATTACTTCCTCAATGTCCAGCAGGGTGAAATTGTGTGGCTGAGACATAAAGGCCTGTGTCTCCCTGGCCCCAAAGCCCAGGCTATCTCCACCACAGCATGCTTTATGAAGCCAGAAGGCTTCCCTACATAATGAAACAAGGATATGCCAGGGCCATTCTAGTTTTTCACTAGGCTCTGAAGTATTAACACATTACCCCTGGAAGAAATTTTCATTTTTTATTGTTCTTTGGAAAAGCACAGTAAATATAAATCTGACACATTTCCCCTTCTATGGGCATCTCCACAGTGGTCCTGTGGAGTCAGAGGCCCCATCCACAAATTTGGCTGTTCCAGGCAAGCAGATCACATCACCATCTCCTCCCTCTGGTCTTTACAATCTCCACGAGTGCCAGATGCTTCAGAAAACAGATCCTTTGTATTGAATTTCCAGACCACAATTCCCAGACCGCGGAAGGATGAGGACCAAATTTTTTGTATTCCGTCATCTCTATTTATGTGGATAGAGATATTTTTAGAGCAGGTTTAAAAAGAGGGGGAAAAACCCACCTCCAAACAAACAACTTCCTGATCTAATGGAGAGGATGCAGGAGTCTTGGCCATCAGGAGAGTGGACAGGATGTCAGCTGTTGCTACGTAAGGGCTTGTTTTGAGTAGTCCCCTGTAGTCTGTCTGAAAGGATGCCCAGTTGTAGAGGGAAACGGGAGCAAAATGTCTGGGTTGTTGAGAAAGCCCACAAAGCAGAGTTAAAACTGTGGCAAGCAAATGTCCTCAAGAGCTTATCAAACCCAAAATGGTTAGTAATATATAAAATGTATTTCCTGTGGAGAAAGACTAGAGGAAGAAAGAGGAAAAATAATTTTTCTCTCTTCACCCAGAAACAGCCACTTTTAAAATTCAGTACATTGTTCTGGATTATTTTGTTTGTATGTGTTCATGTGTGTGCATAGGTATGCCTACATGTCTTCATTTGAAATAAAAAATAATAAGACCATGCTACATAGCCTGCATTCTTATCTTAAAAAAAAAAAAACATCTTTCTCTAGTGAGAAAAAAGTTACAGCTGCAGAGTAAGACCTTGAATAGATCTACAACAGTTATTGGCTTCATATATTGCTTTCTACTTACCAATTACAAACTATTCATGATGACATCTTTGTAACTAAATTTTTGTCCAGTGTGCACTCATTTCCTTAGGATAAGTGAATAAAAATAGCATTAATGGAATAAAAGCTCTGCACATTTTCAAAATGATTAAACTGTACCCCAGAAATGTGGTTTCAGTCTAGGCTCTGAATACAGGAAATACCATTTCTCTGATCTTTACTAATATTGAGTGTTTATGATTCTGAGCACTAAAAAGAAATCATTATTTGAGAAGCTGACCATGTAGTCATCTTGATATCATGGTCAATAAATCTTAAAGAAAGTCTGTAATTTTAATTTAGAAGAATACCTGCTTGGCTTTTTGTAGTTGTGAAAGGCTGAAGTGAGGAAGGAGGTGGCAAATTTGTTTCTATAATGAGCGCAAAAATAAATATTTTAGGCTTGGTATGCCCTAAGATCCCTGTTGTAACTGCTCAACTCTGCAGTGGCACGAAAGAGCTGTAGATAATAGGCAGGTGTTGCAATAAAATGTTATTTCTTACACTGGAGGATGGGGGGACTGAGCTACAGTTTGGCAGTTCCTGAGTTAAGACATTTGGGCACAGTCTTTAAGGACAAGATTGAGACAAAAACAGAGCAATAGTATCCTGTGTGATGAAGTAAGTCTTGGAAGTAGAGGTGAGAATAAAAAATAAATAAAGAGAATAAAGATTTGGGGATGTGGGGGAAGATTTTGGAATAAGAGAAGAGGTCCAATGTCTTGGCAGCTAGCAACATTATACTGTGCTTTGGAGGAATGATGGAGAAAGGTACGAGTCCAAGTGGGAAGTAGGTGAAAAAAAAAGTGCCATAAGAAGATACCATGGTGAATGAAGTGTGTGAGGATCCAACCAGGGGAGGGAATTGGAACACATCATGATAGGAGAATGTAACTCTGTTTCTCTCCCTAAATCTTCAGCCGTCCAAGGGGAATCCTGGACTTTTTCCATTTGAACGCTGTATCAGGCAAGGACCTGGTAGGAAACAGATGGAATTAGGGGCAGAGGCAGAGACTGGATTGGGGAACCAATCCAGATGGCCAGGGACCCAGCAATAGTGGGGAGCCATCAGCACCCTTAGGCAGGGGAACCATATTTTGGTGGGGAAAGAACTGTGTCCCCAGGGTCTAGTAAATGCTAGAGCTTTGGAAATGTGACTTCTGCAGCACTGTGTGGCCAAGACCAAAAAGGACATGGAGGTGGGTGAGACTGTTAAATTAATTACTCTGACCTTTTTCTTTCCACATTTGTTCTGCTGCCTGTGGTTCCAATGGCTGGATCAAACAGAGTGTAGATGGTAGCTGACGATGGAAGACCAGTCTCACAGGATACCAGGAAGAGCAGAGAGAGTTGTAATGAAGAACAGACAATCATTTTACTTGGGTAATAAAGAGGACAATCATCAGAAAGCTATGGAGCTCAGAATATCAGTGTATAAAAATCTGCCAAATTATTTAATAAAAAATAGCCTTACATTATTTAAACTCTGTTTTTTCAGAACATGACCATGATAGCAGGACCTTTGGACATAGAAGGAGGGGACAGTATGTACTTATGTGGTTTGCAGATGCTGCTTTCTTGTATTTTGGTTTTCAGAGTCTGATGTATTCCCTAAAATAATCTGCATGTGGAATTTAGGCAAGCTTTCCTTCTTCTGGAGGAAAAAAAAAAAAAAAAAACTACCAACACTAAAAAAAAATAAAACAAGATATTTAAATAGAAGGGAAAATGGTGCCCACTGAGTTCCTCTGCAATTTTAGCAATATGTGATATTTACTGATAAAACTGGAGTTGAATTTATGCCACATCAGACATACTAAGAGTAACTGGAGAGTGTCTATTTGTATTCTGAGGGAGTGAGAATGATCTGTCTTCTACAGATGAGTCAGCTTCCAGGGTTGGTAGAGGGGCTAAGACAAATGACAGCTCACCATCATCTTTTTGTGTCACTTAAGAAATCTTTGTACATTTGTCTACCACAGGGAATTGCATTGTTATCACTGATCTTCATTTGCTTAAGTGGATCTATCGGCTTTTAAAGAGAAGTGCAAGGAACTAGTTAATTTTTCGTGTAGGGGAAATAGCTGTTCTTTCTTCCTGGCTTAATTTAATCAATTTTTCTCCCTAATGAAAAATAGAAAAAATAAATAAAATTTTTAAAAAAAAAAGTTTTTTTGAATTTTCCCCATCTCTTTAGCTTCTTGTACAAGGAATACCCGGATCAAAAAAAATTTTTTTTCTTTAAAAGCGTGACTTTTTTTTTTTACTAGATCCTGGGGCATGACAGTTGTGTCACTTCAGTTTGTGACATACAAATTTAAGAATAGATTTAGGCTGATCCTGTTCTCCCTGCCAATGTTGTAATGTTGTCACTGAACAAAACCCCACACCTCTAAAAACACCAAAGTCCCCAGACTACCTACCCACTGTTTGTTTAATGTTTTATTCATAGGTGAAAGGGGTTCTCATCAAAAGATAGAGAATTACTACTTCTATTTTTGCCACAAATCAAACTCCATTAGATTTCCAACTTTTTCAACTTCCTTGGCTGACAGAGCCCTTTAAACACAAGCCTTCGTGTGACCCCTCACTCAACTTTCCATCAATATGGGCTGATGACTCCTGTCTGCAATACAGATATTACTTAATAAGGATGATATTGGCCAGGCACCAGGAACTCCAATCAAGAGGCCAGGAAAAGGGTGTCGATTGTGTTTTGTAATTACTTCAGTGTTACATGCAATTTCCAGACTCCAAATGATAATGAAACACAGCCGGCCAGCCTTTAAGATCTGTGTCCTTTGACAACCAAGCTTCATTGGAATTGCCCTCACATACTGTGTCCCTACTAATTAGAGGTTTCCTTGTGGAACAATTTAGCAGAAAGAATATCATAAAGAATCTCTGCTTCTGTAGTAGACATTGTCTTGGAACCCAGGACTGTGAGAGGAAGATGCCAACTGCATACCTACTTTATTACTCATAAGTGAAAAGTGAAGTTATTGATTTGTATCAGGGTTATATTTGTGGAATGACCAGAAACCCAGCAGACAAGTAGGAGTGTTCTCAACTTCACCTATCCTACAAGTACAGATAGAGTATTAAAAATGACCTAAAACATTTGGCCTTTGGTTTTGGGGGATTGGCTTATTTCACTTAGCATCCATTCACCTACAAATGCCATAATTTTATTATCTTTTAATGCTGAGTAATATTCCATTGCTTATATACACCACAGTGTACAATCAGAGAAATAAAGAGTTGTGCTCCATTTGTGTACAATGAATCAAAATTCATTCTGCTGTTATGTATAACTAATAATAAATTTTTAAAAATTTACAAGTGACCTAAAGGAAAAATGGCTCTAATGATCAAATATCTGCTTGAAGAATTTTCTTTTGACCTTTCCTTTAGGAGTTCTGCTCTTCTTGAGACATAGATGTGCTAAAGAATTTAGGGATTTTCATACACCAAACCATGCAAAACAGCTTTGAGAAATTTCCCAGCAATAATTTCAGACCCTCAGAAGTTTTACTGTATATTTTAGAGCCAAATGCCAGCCCCCCCGCCACCACATGCACAAGGTGAACATTATTCTTGTGCAACAAACTAATTCAGCAACTTGGTTGTGCACATGCTTAAGGGTCTCCTAGACCCTGATAAGTAACTATTGTAAAACAAAAATAAAAAGTGTTTTAGTCATTTTGCTTCAGAACACTCTAGTCACAGCCTTCTTTGTGGTTAAGTATATAAGAGGTATGAAGTCAATGTCAGGGGACAAAAGGCACAAACAGATGACCTGCCATTCTGAACTTTCGCCCTCCTTGGGTGGCTTGTATGGGACGTGCTTCCTCTAGCTGTTCTGTGGATGTGGAGAAGCTTCAGCTTCCTTTCTCTGCAGTCATCCTCTCCCCAAATACATTGTTTTGCATTTGCTCGCAGGGAAGTGGCAGCCCCTTTGGTGACTTCCTCAGGGCCTCAGTAGAGCTTCCTGTTGTCTACTCCCACCTCTCTTTACATTACTTTTAAATGTGTTTCTTTTGCTCACTTGGAAACATACTCTCTTTCCAATCATTTAAAAATAGATATATGACTTGAGATTTGGCTTAGGGCTGAGCCCCAAAGATCACTGTGTGTTTTACCTGTCCTCTCTCCCAACTCTAAGGTACATGACGTAAGTGACTCTGTCCTCCTCCTCCTTCCCTCTGCAGGACCCACAGAGAGACCTGACTTGGTTTTTAGAAATCCATGCTGTGTTTAATGCCTCCTCTGACTTCTGTATACAGTTCCCTATCTAAAAAATGCCTATCCATCTGGTAATTTCCAGGAAAAGAAAGGAAGTTTCCTGTTCCAAGTGTAGTCTCTGAGGGTATCAATGAAAGATCTAGGGAGAAACAACTTCATGAACACTATCCGTCCCTTACTCAATAATCCCAATTTGGTATATTTTTCCTGACATTTCAGGAAAATTCTTCTTATTGATTTTCCAATCATTGGATTATAATGCTCAGGGAAGACAGAAAACAATTTTTAAAAGGGTCAGGTTTCTATCTCAGAATTCTTGCACTTTAGCCAGTGGCCATAAATTGGTAGCCAGTGCTTTGCTTGGCTCTCAGAGGATTTGATTTCTGCTTTTACTTTGAATGACTGGTTCCCTTGTGTCCATAGACCTTGTCATCCTTTCCCATTGCTTTTCATCCACCTCACTCACAGCTATATTATACCTGCCCAGCCCCTGTGGACAATAGGTTTGTAACTGACTCTGGAGTTTAACCCTTTCTTCCCCCACTGGGTTTATAAGAGGCAGTGTTTATTTGGGAGTCTTTGTACCCCTCACAAGCACGGTACCTCAATGCTGACCCTGCAATATTTTTGGAAGATGGAATTTTAGGCTTTGTAGGTCATGTGCATTTTTATGGCATATTCTTCCTCCTCCTCTCTCTCTTTCTTCTCTTTTTACTTCTTCTTTTACTCCTCTTCTTCTTCTCATTCCTTTTGGCAACTTTTAAGAATGTAAAAACTACCAGCATGCGGGTCATACAAACACAGGTCAAAAGGCGGATTTGCCTAGCCAGATTGGCTGTAGTTTGCTGACCACCGATATGATATAGAAGAATAAAAGTGGGAAGATGCGCAAGTTGATATTTTTTAAAACTTAGGAGAGAGGTAAGATCTCATACCTCTGACCATTTTGATCCAGGTCGGGACATAAATTAACATACATGTTTTCAATACAAGGTAATAAAATCAGCACCCACTTACCACCATGACTCGGTAGACTGGGACATGCAAGGAAAAGAGGCATAAGAAGTGGAGATGGAGCCAAACACCAAAAAGACACTTCCTTGTGTGTGGGCAGAAGGCGGGTATGATATAATTGTGCCTCAAGATATGGGATAAAATCTGCCACTGATTGGCAGTGGTCTAACTGAGGCCCTGTTCTCCAGGCCCTTAGTTTTTACATTTGTAAAATGGCAGTAATAGATACCCTCTTCGTGTTGCTGCTGTGAAGATCATAAAACACGTACTTAAAATACATAAAATGTACCCGGCACCTGACAAATATTTCATAACTATTAGTTATTATGATTTTTTTTCATTTTATTGCAAATTCAATTACAAGAAGTTGATGATTCCTTCCATCATGCTTTAGAAGGTGTAGAGATGATGGACGGACAACCTGGATCCTTTATTCTGTGTGACATATAAAATACATCACATGCCAAGTTCGTGACCATGAAGCTTCATGGCTCAGAGGTGGAGGAGGTGACCAGCGCAGAGGTGCTATGAAATTCACCTTGTCTTCAGCCATTTATCTAAGTGAAGAGTCACTTCTTCCCTTCCAGATTTTTCTCATTTGCCTAAAATTAAAGGATTCAAGGATCCTGCTCATGGCAAAGCAAATCACAGAAAGGAAGTAGGCAAATGCTTTCCTGTTCCAATTCTTTTAGGGCACCCTTGATTGATTAATGAATTGGTTACTCTAGGAATATGGGGTCTTGCATGAGTGTATCATTTTAATTCAAGGAAGCTCCAACTCTTCCATTAACTTGCAATTTGAATGAGTCACATAGCATTTATGATCCTTCACTTCCTCACCAATAAAATAGGAGTAATAGCAACATTTCCCCATCTGGGCAGAAGGCAAAAATTTAAAGAATTAGAAAGCACTTTACAAGTCCAAGTGCTTTGTAAATATTTAATACTTAGCAGTTGAGGTAAATGTCAGGAGGGTGTGGAACTCACATTGGTCTTTTTGTTATGACAGTCACTTGGATGTGTTTAATTTCTCAATCCAAATGCTGGCGACCCTGAACTTTTCTGACCTGTTCTGCTTTTCTTATTTTTCTTCTTCTACTGTGTCCAAATGTTTCCTATCCGACATCAAATATCAGTCCATTCTAACTCCTGATTTGAGTTCATCAGGATCCCCGACTGACTCTCCCTAGTGCTCCTAAAGGCTTATGCAGGAAAACTTAGGCTTCCTGGGAAATTCCCTTGTTAGACAAAAGCACTCCTTTGTGTTTGAGCTGGACTGAATGCCTTTATCCCAAACAACCTTCATTGTTGGGAGTCCTCTCTTCTTTCTAGGTCAGCTTATTTCCACCCATAGGGTCAAGTGATTTCCTCTCAACTTCACAACCCTACTGCATGCTTGTAACTAACCAGATTCTGCATTTGCTAGTGGAAGCAAGGTTTGCTGATTGATAAGAGGGGTATAGAAAAATAAAATGTGATTACTTTAAAAATGCCTTTATATGGTGCCTGAAGTTCCCTCCAGGTTCTCTTTTCTCTAGACATTAGAAGAGTTTTTCTGTAAACACTTGTCTGGACATAGTTTCACAGGGCAGATTTGCTACCCTGTAAACACTGGTTCCCATTATTCATTGCTATGTCCATGTCTCACCAGCTCCGCTGCCAAATGCAGGAACATTTTTTACAACCAGTGATTTGCTTTGTAGTTTAGTGTGTTCTCAATTGCAGAAGCGGTTGACGAGCAAAGTCTTTTTGTGCCTTTTTATTGGAATAAAACAGAACAGGTTCTGGAATTCTTGAGGCTGCTGTGAAATAGGTAGATAGCGCGTCATTTTTGCTTACAAACAATAACCTTAATGGTGATTTAGTTATCGGAGGCTAGCCTATATTTGTATTGAGCTTCGCAGTTTGTGTTGGACTTTTGAGTATATTATCTCCTCATCTTTATAGTACTACTTTTGAGGCTTTTGGTTGATGGAGCCCAATAACAGTTTTAGAGGATAGAGGTAGAGCTAATAATTGGGAGTTATAGGCTGGAACATTTCTGTTACATTAAAAAGGAATGGAAGAAAGAAGGCCTGGGTGAAGAGAGGGAAGGCCGGAAGTCAGTCACTCAGCCTCAAAGTTTTCCTTTCCGCATCTAAAAAAGAAAAAACGAGATTTGCTTTCCTTATCTAAATAACGAAGATAACAACAATCCATATCCGATCCGTGTCACAGTGTCGTGGAACACCTGAAGTAAACGCTACATGAAACTAGTTCACCCAAAACGTACTTTAGAAGTTCTAGGAGGTATTATTCCTTATATTAATTACTATGATTCATTAGAAGTTGCATTTTAGTCCACTTAGGTTGCTATGACAAAACTACCCAAAACTGGTTGGCTTATAAACAACAGGAAGTTATTTCACACAGTTCTGTAGGCTGGGAAGACCAGGTGTGAGGGTTCATTTCTGTTTCAGAGCTGGGGCCTTTTTGCTCTGTCTTCTCCTAGCAGAAGGGCAAGGATCACTCTCAAGTATGAATCCTCTTTGTGAAAGTCGGACTCCATGACCTCATCACCTCCCAAATATTCCCACCCCCTATGCCATCACCTTGGAAGTTAGGGTTTCAACATGTGAGTTTGCGGGGGACCCAAATGTACACACCTAGCAGTCAGCCCACCCAGTTGCTTCATTCCTGACCTGTGGTTCTGTAGTGTCCAGGTAGCACATTAACTCCATGGTGTCAGTTGACACTCAACGGGATTGGGTGAGCTGTATATATGGTAACTTCTTAGGAGATCTGGTAGGAATGCAAAGTGGAATCACCCTTGGGAGTGTTGAGGAAAGGTCTGAATGGGGGAAAAGGAGAAAATGAGGTCCACCTGGTAAGGAAATGTGGGGAGCAGCAGAAGCTGACCTTCACAAAGAGCCTCTTATGTGCTGGCCCTGGGTCTGCCATCAGCCTCGGCAGTCAGCAGCTGCTGTACCCCAGGTGACAACTGAACGTTGATACCTTCCATGTCTTTGCACAGTGCTTGTGATTAGCTCTGCCTGAATTTATTTTGGTTTTTATTTCTTCTCTCAAAAAATCTGCTAGTTTATAGGATACTATGTCAGAGTTGGATGCAAATTGCTTTTCCTTTCTTTCTTAGAAAGTGCCACTCAAGGAACATGCGATACGTACATCATGAGGTTTGTTTAAACTGAAAACAAATGTACAGCTGACAGTGCTTTGATGCTTCAAAGTTGACAAAGTATTTTTTCAGCCATTGTGTCATTTATTTAGAGTATTAACTCTGTAGAGCAGGCAGCCTCAGTATTTTGAGGAAAATGAAGGTAATAACACCTATCTGCCTCCCAAGATTGAGAGGATTAAATGAGGTGACATCTGTGAAGAACCTTGCACAGCTCCCCGCATACAGTACACTCATTTCTAATTCTTGTATTTTATGGATAAAGAAACAAATTCACCGAGTATGTAATATATTCAAGGTCACAGGACAAGTTGAAGGTGGATCTAGCACTCAAGACTGTAACTCCGCTGTGCTCACTTGTTTATAAAGAAACTCCTTGATATTCAATTTAAATTCTTTATTATTAACTGTTGAGGGGGAGAAGGGGAGAGAGAAAATATTGTAAAGGTTGATGTGTAAAGACAGAGGTTAGAGACAATGAATACCTCCTCCCAGTGTGGTTAGGCTATCCTGTAAAATTGCTTGTGCCTGAGTATGGCTATGTAATCAAAAGAGCTTATGGGAATAAGATGCATTGAATTTTACTCCAAATTCCAGCTTCTCAGATTTCCATGTTTTAGTCCTGATTTTGCATATTAATAGGTGGCGGGCAACCCCTGGGGAAGCTAGGCCCACTCTAATAGAATCCAGGCTGGTTCACTTGAAGGCTTTTGTGAAAGCTTTTTGTATCTACTTTGCTTCTTGACCTCCCCAAAAAACTTCATGAAAATGTTGTTTCCTGCAACAGAAGTTTTTAGTGTCAAGAAAAAACAGCTCCCAGTGGAATTCAGAAGAAACAGAGTTCATGTTCTTTGGCTCCCAGCTTTTCTTTATGGCCCCTACTATAGTTTCAGTTATCTTCTCTGACATCTTCCTGTGGCAGATTCTTGTGATCATCTAAGATCTCTTCAAAACGTCCATCAAATTTTGCCCTGGGCCTTAGCTATTATATCTTCAATTCCCCACAATCCACCAGTCCAGGGGATACATTCAGAAGAGTATGGTGAACAGGAACAGTGCCTGGGGAATGATACAAACCTCCTCTGGAGCTGTTTCAACATGCCTCATCCAGCCTCCTCCCACTTCTTGCCTCCTAGGAGAATCCCAGAATGACTCACTTGTTCCCTTGTGTATTAGTTTACTGTAGTTGCTATAACAAAATACCATGGACTGGATGGCTTAAACAACAGAAATGTATTCATGGTCCTGGGGAACAGAAATCCAAGATCAAGGTGTCAGTAGGTTTGTTACTCCTGAGGCCTCTCTCCTTGGCTTGCAGATGGCTGACTTCCCCATATGATTTAATGTGGTTTTTCTCCATGCACATGCATCCTTGATATGTCTCTCTTTTTGTTTCTCTCTCTCCTCTCTTCTCTCTTCTCTCTTCTCTCTTCTCTCTCTCTCTCTCTCTCTCTCTCTCTCTCTCTCTCTCTCTCTCTCTCTCTCTTTCTCTCCACACCCCCTAATATTCTTTGATTACAAGGACGTGAAGCACTCAGATTATGGCCTACACCAGTGATCTTATTTTAATTTAATCTCTTTAAAGACCCTATTTGCAAGTCACACTCTGAAGTACTAGAAGATAGAGCTTCAATATATAAATTTTAGGGGGACACAATTCAACCCATAGCACCTTGTCAACCATTAAATCTTCATTCCTTGTTTTCTGTTCCTTTGGATCTTGCAGCTGGTTTCCATTCCAGTACAGGGGATACAGCTGCCTCCTCGCCGTGGGGGTCACCTCATGGAAGTCCCTTGTCTGGTTCTCCAAGCCCCATTCCTATGTCCCTGAAAAAGTGTGCAGACTTTCAAGTTGACTCTGGGGTTGGTGGAGACATTGCAGCATTTGTCATGGTGTCACATGGCCACAGCTGCTGACTGGGGTGACACTCTTCCACTAGAGTAACAACTTTTTTCCTTAAGACACAAAATGGGCAGACTTGAGTTCTCTTTCTTAAATGCCTCTAAGTATTCAGTCCACTTCTTCTGATTCACTCTTTCTATTTTATGTACCTTCCCTCTTAGAACTTTACAAGTTGTTAGAGGCTGGATTGAACAACAATTGAGATGTGTTCTACTCCAAAGCTGCCCAATCAGGCTATATCCAGTCATCCCTAACCATCTGGAAATCTCAGCAATCTCTATGCTGGGGGATTGTCTTCTCTCCCAGGCTTCTCAGAGAGCAAAAGGCAAACATTGTCCAGTCTAGTGCTGGCCGTGTGGTCCCAATAGTTCAATCATGGTCTTTTGTTGAAAGTGGCTACAACCCATATACATGCAGCATAAGGGGTCATCCCTTGGCTCTCAGGATAAAATATAGTTTGAACCCTAGAATTGCCACCTATTTGTTAGATAATCCAGGAGCACTTTTCCATAGGTCTCAGATTCTTCCTCAATAAGTAGTGATTATGAGAGTAACTACTACTTATGTCACCAGCATTAGATAAAGTGATATAAAGCCTAGTGCTTAGCAAGTACTCAATAAATTTTAGCTTTCATGGCCATTATGCAAAGAAAATTGGAAACTGACTTGAACTTAGGTTATAAACTTCCCTCTTCCTTCTTGCTCCTCCATTATTTGAATTCAACAAAAATATTTATTGAATATCTATAATATTCTCACTACTATGCTAAGGTCTTTATACTCATTGATCTTTAATTGCTCACCATAAGCCTTGAGGTTGGTATTATTACTGAGAGAACTTTACAACACTGGAATTATAGCCTTCAACAGACTGATACTATCCACTCCTGCCAGAGCTTACAGTACAGTGGGAAAGTTAGATGTTAAACTAGTCACTACCATGTAGTAATCACTCCAGCCTCCTGCTCCTGAGGAGATGCCTGCTTCTCCATAGTGATGACTGGATCTTGAAGTTTAAGCAGAGTTGTCCTTACCAGTGTCCTTACCAATGCATGTCGGGACTTTAGATCTCTGAACTCTTATATCCTGTGGAGGTCTTGTCAATAAGAGCCTTGAAGGCTTAGAGGTGGAAGGGAATGGAAAGAACATGATTGATTTGTTAGGTTAGAGCTAATTATTTGTAATTACCCGGGAAGTCAGACCCTTGCTCCATTCCTTCTTTCAGAAGGCACCCAACTGTTTAGAAATCCCAGGCAGCATGGTTTTGAAAGACAGTTGAAGAAAGAGAAACATTACTTGGTTGGGTAGATGGAAGTTTAGAAAAATCTGCTACTTAGAAATTCTGAATCATGGAACCTGGGCCCTGTCATTCCACAGAGAATGTGCCCAACACAAAATCAGTGTTTTATGGAGGAAAATTAGATGGATGCTTGTGCATGTCACACATGAACCAACCAAGCACGCCTACAGAGGCCCCAGTTACAAACCACAGCCAGGTTTTTGACACAGAGAGACATTCTTATCCATACAGAGTGATTCCTTAGAAGAGGAAAGCCACAGGCCACAGCATGATTCTGCCATAAATTATTATAATTTATTTATTGAACGATTTTGTGAGTATGTTTCTCAGAGAGGCCATTTGTCTACCTCATACTTTGTGAGGACTCAGGATAAAATTAGTCCCCTGCAGCACCCTGGTGATATTTGTCACAGTGTCATTTTAGGTGATATTTGTCACAGTGACTTTCCCACTGTACTGTAAGCATCATTTCAGATGCCTTTTTTTTTCTTCTCCAAATCATTAACTGTAAAGCTGCCTTCCTCTTGGTGTCTCAAGGCTGCAGAAAATAGAGTTAACACACCAGTACAGGAGGCATTTGATAACCAAAGGAGCATTCTGGAATTCTGGATTCTTCCTAACAGCTACCGTTCTAATGAACAAGCTCTACTGAATTTGATCCTTGCAACCGATGTGCTATGAAAGTAGAAATTCTTTAAGGCCAGGCAGAGTTGACTCATAGCCAATGTGCCCTTTCTATGGGGCTGCCTGTAAGAGTCTCCAAGATAGGTTCTGCATGTTACTTATTCCTAGAATATGCCTTTGTATCCAAAAAAGGAAACAGCTCTGAACTGAAGTTGATGGTATAATGATCTGAAGAACAGAAGAAAAACCTTTCATGCTCAAGAACCCTGAACCCACATCCACAAAGTGAGCCTTTTCAAGAGTGAGCCCTGCTCGACACAGCATTTCAGATGCCTTTTTTTTCCCCCCGCAAAGCATGAACTGTAATGCTGTCTTCCTCTTGGTGACTCAAGGCTACAGAAAGTAGAGTCAACACACCCTGCAGGAGGCATTTGATAACCAAAGGAGCATTGAAAAAGAGAAGCTAATTTACCCACGAGTCATCACCGCCGCTGTACCCTATTTAAAGTGTCAGTAATAAAACTCTATACCAAGGTTCTGAGCTTCCCAACTTTTAATTTTCATACCCTCATGGAGAGATAAGCATCTTGAAAGGAGCCAAATTGCCTCCTAGGGCTGTCAAAGGAAGCTCCAGTTTTGAAAATCTGCCCACTGCTTGTACACTCCCCCATTTTCATGAAATAAAATCTCCATACCAGACCCCTCTGCATAAATGATACAGCACTGGGGAGTGTTGAATGCTTTCAGTTGAAGTTCGTTTAGAGGAAGTTAAAGATTCAACAAGTCATCCTTATAACCCAGAATTAGGCCCCAGGCATCTGGCAGCAGCTGGGGTACTGATGACAGAGAAGAGAGGTTCCACCCCAAGTAGATGCAGGTTTGGCTTCTCCTTCTGGGTCTGGTTCTCGTGCCCTCAGTGGCTCAGGATTGGTCACCTCTCAGTGGGCCCCAGTTTCCTGCCCCTGCTCTATGAAGTGACCCTCAGGTCTGCGTGATCACCAAGGCCCTTCACTGCCCTGACAATCTATGACTCAGGTTAACAGAGCCCACCTTTTCTCATTAAATAGTAAGCAAGCAGGACTTGTCTCTTCCAAACCTGGTCCATCTAGGTTTTCCCAAACTGACCCCAGAGAGAGGATATTGGTCTCATTCATCCTGCTTGTACTGCTCTGCCATTGGCCATCTTTTATACCCTCTGGGTCTGAAAATAAGGAGTTCCTGACTCTTTTTATGGAACACCTGTGTTTGGGGGTAATGTGGTTGTATAGTTTCTTTAACTTGTGAAAGGGAAAAAGGAGAGAGCTAAGCATTCTTTTTTCTTTTCCCTGTGAGCAAGCCAAAATAGGCAGGGTATAATTTGACTTGGATTTATAAACTGTAATTGATTCATTTGGCTGAAAATACCTGGACTTTTTCTTCTTAGCTATTATTTACTAAGCCACCCATGGCGGGCACTATGTGGTAAGCTCCCTGCCCCCAATATACTATTTAAAATATTTAAATCACCATGAAGGGTAAGTGTTATTATTCTTGCTTCACAGAAGATGAAATGAAGTGTGAAGATAATAAGTAACTTGCTTAGGGTTTCACAACTTATGATGGAACCGAGATCCTGATTCATCCCAGTGATCCTAATGTAACATGTTAAATATATTGAAGAGACATAAGTAGGGGTAATTTTTCCACTTAGAAGAATAGTTTGTTGTAGAACTATACTCATTTTGAGGTCGTTTTTAAGGTCACTACTCTAATATTTACAATTCATTTTATTACTGTCCCTGGCACATAGACGGTAGTTGGTTTGCTTGTACAGATACTTAGATTTATGGATATAGGGTTTACATATAAAATGTCACTGTGGGGTTGTTGATAGAATTGACAAGGCATATTTTATTTCAAGAAACTTTCTTTCACAGTATCCACATTTGCACTCTGACCTGATGGCACAGTCATAGTCCTAGGACATTGACCCACAGTCTTTTGCTAAAAATATGTTAGTGGAAAGCTGGGCATGGATGGTGGTGCATACCTGTAATCCCAGTACCTTGAGAGGCTGAGTCAGGAGGATTACAAGTTTAAGGCCAGGTTGGCAATTTAGTAAGACCTTGCTTTAAAATAAAAATGAAAAGGTTAGGGATGTATCTCAGTGGTAGAGTGCCCCTGGGTTTCACCCCCAGAACCATCACCCCCACCAAAAAAAAAAAAAAAGAGTGCAAAGATTGGATACCACATTTTACTTTAGACATATTTTTCATTCAGCACTGCTGTTCTGTGATGTTGGTTAAATTGAGCACAGTCCCTGTCCTGTTCCTTCAGCCTGTTCTAAAAGCAATAGGAGTTTCTTTTTTGGATTTTTAAAGAGCCCTCTAGCATAGATTCATGTAGGCACAGCATAGAATTATTAATCATAATTATAGTGATTTTTAAGTATAGCTACACATGGAAGTACTCAAAAATTAATTTGAATAATTAACACATGCATGGGCTACATAATTTGGCAAGTACCCCAAGTCTCACCCAAGACCTTACTCTCATTCATATCATTCCTCACCCAGAACCAATCACAATTACCAGTCTCTTCCAGAATAGTCCAGAGATACTCTAGACATTCTTTTCTTTTTCCACTAATAGTAACATATTGTAAACAATTCTATATCTTCCATGGTAAATGAGATTTTTTTTAAAAAAGTGTCCAACACATTGGGATCAGTTAATAAATATTTTAACATTAATTCACAAAAGCATGCACAAGAGGGAGGGGACTGGAGGAGGCATATGTGCCCAGTCATCCCACCTCACAGTATGTTCTCAGAAAGATTTACCCTGCAAGCCAGATCTGTAATCTTTGCTAATTCCTCTGTACTACAGCTGGGCGCTGGATGGTATGGCAAAAGATCACAGGGCTTTGACTCAAAGTCACAGAGAATTGTTAGCCACTCATTAGACCAGCCATCAGGAAACAGAATTCTCATAGGAAACACGTGTGGTCACATTTAACACATCAGGGTAGCTGCTATTATTACAAAAGTAGGACACTTAGCCAAAAAGTAAAATAACTTGCTCCTATTCATCCCTCAGGTAAACAGACCCAATCTGCCTGAAAGTGTAGCTGCTCCTAACACTTCTCACCTGGCTCGTGTCTGGATCAGATGGCTTTATTCTCTGTAGCCATAGGCCTTGGACACCGTGGAAATGAACCTGTAGCTACCTCAGCTGCACTCTGGCATACATCTCTAAAGCTTTATGCATTTTTTTTCAGGGTTTTAATTTATTGTAACTGCCAATAGCAAGATGAGACAGACTTTGACCTTGCACATCAGCGGTCCTATATTCTTTACTGTGTTACCCAGCGGGGGAGTGTTTTATTAAGGAGTATTATCTGATCCTTTCTACTCCTGTTATCCAGGAGAACCTCCATCCTTTCCATCTTGGAATCACAGCAGGCTTCCAACAGCTCCTTCAGTGTAATGCAAAAAGAAATGGAGGAAAGTGTTGACTGAGAATCCTGGCAAACATTATTTAAGCTGAAGAGGAGCCCTGCAGATTGACTATTAGACCATTAGCGCCAGTAATGCCAGGATGCTATCTTGTCAGCATTCCAGTTTCAGATCTTTATGACTGCTTAATTACCAATACTATTCCACATCGCCTGCATGCGCCTCTTCAAGACCCTCCTGGAAGTTCCGTGTTGATTACAGCCAGCTAGGTGCACTCCCTACGATGTAGATCTTTAATAGCCTTCTTCACTCCAGAGCACCAGCAGAAAGAGTACAGATAATGGCTCAGATTTTCCCTTTTAAAATTTATGTTTTCGTTCTTATGTGCTAGTGGAAAGGTTTTGCAATACACTGTCTTCTTAAGAGTCCTTATTGGATAGAACTCTTTTTTTTTTTAAAGAGAGAGGGAGGAGAGAGAGAGAGAGAGAGAGAGAGAGAGAGAGAGAGAGAGAGAGAGAGAGAGAGAGAGAATTTTTTTTAATATTTATTTTTCAGTTTTTGGCGGACACAACATCTTTGTATGTGGTGCTGAGGATCGAACCAGGGCCGCACGCACGCCAGGCGAGCGCACTACCACTTGAGCCACATCCCCAGCCCCATAGAACTCTTTTTATTCTGCTGAAGAGTGAGCTGCCTTGGAGCTGTCCTTTAAACAGAGGTCTATTTCAAAATGTCTACCTTAATCTTACATTTTGTCTGGACTTCATTCATAAATTTAGTTAGTTATTGGAATAATTGTGGGAATTACATATTTGAGGCTAAAAGATGAGTGTAGTCCACAGAGGGTAGTTAATTAAGAAAATCGCTTTGCTGCAGAAATAGGTAGTTCTTGTCTTTTAAGAGTTAATCCTCACCCCCAAAATAATAATTATACCCACTGCCCGACAAGGCCTCTGAGGATGTCTATATAACTAGAAAAGACAGTCCAAGAGCTAAAATCACATTCAGGGATTTAAATGATAACTAGTCATTTCTTACAAATGTAGGTGTTCAAAACTAGACTTTTTGAAATTGAATGAATACAGAATTTGTAAACAAGAGTGTGAAAAATAATTTTGCTTCTACTGCACCAATGATGCAGAACAAAGTTAGTTCCTGTAAAATACATGGTGAGGAGAGAAGCCCTTATTGAGATGGAAAGAGAGGGAAGCAGGAGTTTCAATATATGGAGATTGAACAGATTGGCTTGTAACAAGTCAGCTGGGATAACTTTCTTATGGTCCAACTTGTTATCCGTGTTAATGATAATTATTAACTTCATACATTCTCTCACTAATATTCAGAAGTGTTCACTTGGCAACTTTTAATAACGACTGTTGCCTGGGATCATAGAGTGACTGCCCTAAGGGAAGACGACAGTGTCTTAGGTTCCTTCCAGCCCGTGGTACACGATGAAGACTGTGTATTGCAGAGTCTTTCCACTGGAAGGACATCTGTCCTTTCTCTGCTGTGGCCTCTGCTGCCACCAACTTCCTTCCTTCAATCCTCTTTGGGTTGCCTGAAAAACAGAGTCTGTCTGAGATGAGGACCACCATGTAGGTAGTTTATTTAGAAGGTAATCCGAAAAAGTGGAATGAGGAAAAGTCAGGATTGATACAGGGAAGGTGAATCCATAAAACAGGTAATATTGAGCTGGCTACCACTTTGCACAACTGGGGTTGAATTTCATTGGGTACCCTTATAGAGGAATTGTTCAGCCTGCCCTAGAATAATTAGAGTTTGAAGGCTGGACTGTTAGCCATGGTCTCCTCCCCTCACCCCTGCTCCTTCTCTCTCCTGTCCCATCCCAGCCTCCCATGAACTCCTGGTGCCTGGCTGAGTGAGTTCTGCAGCTAAGCAGAAGTTCTGAGGCTGAGACACTGAGGAGCTTGAAGATGAGAAACTCAGGGTCTGAAGGAACTGTCCACCACAGCTGTAGGCAAAGTCGGGGTGCAGGTGGTGGAAGGAGGGCTGTGGCGTGGAGCCCCCATATTCTACACCCCCCTACCCTCCTCCCTTTCTCTCCTTTCTAGGCTGCTCGCTGGGCCCCACTCGGCCTTGTGCTTCTTGACCACAGGCTTCAGTGGACCCTCACTGGTTCCCTGCTCTTCTTTTCAGCCCCACCTCCATCTCCCTGCTCTGCCCCTATTCCAACTTGTGACTCTGCCAACCTGCTTTTCTCCCTCCCTAGTTAACATCTTCTTTGGGGGCCTTACCTTTCTTATCTGTTTTCCATTTCGCTGCAACAACAACAGCAACCACAGGTGGTTTCCAAAGTTTGAAATGGGGTTAGAGATTGGTGAGTTAAATTGCAGCTGTCTCTTTAAGCTCTGGTGCTTTCCTTCCCTCATGTTACTCGAATCTCTTCCCCACTCCATGTTCCCTAGAAGGGCATCTCACCTAAAAATAGCTTTCGGAGTTTGAAAGCTGGAATGTGGCGTGGGCTGAGGAGCTCAGCTCCTTGTGCGTGTGTGGAGGGAACTTTATTCCGAGAGCTGAGTGAGATGCATAACCCTGCCTGGCAGGTGACGCAAGGTGACGGGACTCTGTGTTCTGTAGCAGAGAAGTCAAGGAAAGGAGCTAATTAAGGCCGGCAGGCCTGGGCCTGCAGCTGCCTCTTATCTGAAAGCCTGAGCATTATCAGGGGACGCAGGAACTCCGACTGACCATAATGCCCCCGTGTGTTTTTTAGGTGCCCATGAAGCAGGGCTCCTTTGTAAGGTACCAAAGCTGAACCTACAGCCAAAACATCGATGAATCTCCAAAGCCTTTCACTCTGTTGTCTTCCGTGAGCTTTCTTTCTAACTTCAAGAATCCAAAGATCTTAGCAGATCTTGAAGTAATCTCTTTTCTTCATGGAGAATGAACACAGCTTCAGACCTCCTGTCTTCATCCAGCATCTCTCTTTTGAGTTCTTCCATGCTTCTCGAGGACTGATCGTTGAGTTCTAATATTAATTTATCTGTTCACAAGTCTTCTACCTTTCCCACCAGACTGGAAATACCCTGTGGCAAGAACCATTTCCTAATGATAGTCATAACTTCCATTTACTGGGCATTTAATATGTGCTAGGCATGGTACTCGGGCTGTGTTAATCAGCTCAGCTGTCCATTACTATAACAAAATACCTGAGATAATCAACTTTTAAAAATAAAAGTTTACTTTCACTCACAGTTACAGAGGTTCCAATTCATGATCAGCTGGTCCCATTGCTTTGGACCTGTAATGTGGCAGTACATCATGGTGACAGCACATGGTGGAGCAAAACCACTCACCTCAGGACCAGGAAGCAAAAGAAAGTGAGGAGGGAGCCACAATCCCATCTTCCCCTTCAAGAGCCCTTAGCTCTCAAAGATGCCTCTACCTCCTAGTTTCACCACTTTCACCACTCTGGGGACCAAGCCTTCAGCAGATGGAACTTTAGGGGACAGTCAAGATCCAAACTGTAGCAGGTTCTAAGCATGTGTGATTTTCTTTATGACCATCTTGATGGGTAGGTATTATTACCTCCATTTTGTAGATGAGAAAAATTTGTTGTCGAGAGAGGTCAGGTATGCCCAGGGACACACAGTTTCAAGGGAGAGAACTGGGACATCTCCCTAGTTGCCGACATATCTAAGCCAGCGCACTAACTCGGGAGCTGTTATGGGTGTGTATGTGTGTACATCTACATATGTACCATTGGCCTTCCACATCTGTGGGTTCTGCAACCATGGATTTAACAAACCATAGATTGAAAATATTTTTAAAAAATTATTTCCGTACTGAACATGTTTGGACTTTTTTTTTTCTTGTCATTATTCCCTCAGCAATACAGCAACAACTACTTAACCTTGTATTATGAGTAACATAGACATGGCTCAGAGTATACTGAAGGATGTGGATAGGTATGTGCAGATAGGCATTGATTTATAGAAGGGATTTGGGCATCTGCAGAAATAGATCCTGAGACCATTGATCCCTCATAGATACCAAGGGATGACTGCATATATTTTTAAAATAAATGCTACATGCAGCTTATCTGAAATCTACTTCATTTACTTAGAAAACCCATAATCCCATGAATATTCTTGCATATTAAAATTCCATTTTTCTAATGCAGTTGGAACAAGTGTAGGGATAAAATAATCACATAGAAAAGGAACTTTGAAGTCACTACCTATCTTTATCTAAACTAGTGGTCTCAAAGTTATTTTTAACAGTAACATTTTCCCCAAAGGAATCTATATCAAACATCAATGAATAGACACAAATAAAAATGGCATTGTTATGTTTACATGAATTTATTTGATAAGTACGGCTTTATCACACTCATTAAAAAGCCAGCCAATTAGAGTAATAAGTCTGTTTCATTAGACAACAACTTTTAATTGGATGGTGGGGGTGACATTTGAAGTTTTATATGAGCCTCAGCATCTTGTTTGGATGGTCTAGGAGTGAGAGGATCGTGGTCTACACTGGAGAGTATTTGTAAGTGGTCATTATTATTTAACAGATGCCATTGCAATTGGCTACATATGTGCTGTAAGAGAAGCTTAATTTCAAGGTCCATGTAAAATAAATTAAACTTGGAGCAGCAGCCCAAACCTTAGTGCTCCACTGTGTCAAAGTTTTATGTAAGTCACATTTAAATACATGGGCACCACTTTTTATTACCATTTTTTAATAGTCAAGATAATTTTTAATTAAAAAATGAAATCCTAACCAAATATTTGTATAATCCCTTCACAGAAATCTACATTTCCTTGACATTCTAGGGTTTGGGGGAACTCACCAGGAAATCAGTGATTTAGCTTCCCCCCAAAATCTTAATGCATTTCTAAGAGCAGGGAGGCTACCCAAGATCATCTCAGGAATACACCTAAGTACTTAAATCCCCTAATTACGGTCAGAAAATTCTTCCTCATGCCTGACTTAAGACTCTTAAGCTGGTGCCTAATCTCAGCATAGTCTCTGGGAGGCTTTTGGAGAATATTTGATGACTGATAGATCGAGGTGCCTGTGGAGGGGCAAGGGAATCACTCACCCTCATTCTCAACAAATAAATATGCTATATTTCCCCACCCGCTCCTGATTTGGCATCGTGATTATCATGATCAGGCAGCTTCATTTTCTGTTTAGCTGATTGTCCTGCCAGAGCAGTAAATGACATCTGCAAGTCACCTCTGCATAGAAGGCATTTGCCAAGAGATATTTTCAAAGTTTGGGTTTATAAAAGGTATAAATGCCTTTCATAGTACTTAACATTGGTTTCTAATCTATCTTATTATAACTCAGGATAGGACAGAGTGGGTTGATCGCAGTGGGTCAGGCAAAAAGGAAAAGCCAGTAATTTGACCTGCCCGCTTGAGTCAGTAATTGGCTGCTCAGTTGTTGTTTAGTGAGTTGGATTCACTTGCAGCAGATAGAAACAGGAAATGGTAGGCAGATCTGAAAAATAGGCAAAGATCCATTTACGAAAATGGGGTCACAAGGTCGGAGAATCAGACTGGATGCTCACTGGCTATGTGTCCTGCTAAGAGGGCTTCAATCTAACCTTTCTGGTCCATGTCATGCTGTTTTGACCTGAGAGCCAGGGAGAATGCTGCACCCTCACATCAAGTTAAGAGCTGAAGGGTGAGGAGAGATTCACAGTTTGGGTTCCAAAGAAAGGTATTCAGCTACTCCTAGTGCATATGGAAATTTTCCCCATGGTCATAACATAGCTGGGGGTTTCCAGACAGCACCCAGGAAGTGACTTGATATAGATTAAGTCAGATTATAGCCTCTGTCTTTGCCCATATTATTTATGGCATCAGGTATCTCCAGAAGCTTTGATGGTAGTGCAGATATCTAAGAGAAAGTGGGAGCTAAGTTCTAAGCTATGTTTTAACTATAACTTCTTCAGTAAAATATGTAGAGAGTTTGAAGTTGGTTTACAAATAAGAAGGCAAGAGCTGTTGGCTTTCTGAACCTTGGCTACCACTTATGTCATTGATTTTTTACATGAAAGAGAACAAAAAGTAAGTCATGTCCCAAGATCTGAGTAAAAATAGGAGCAAAGGTGAAATCCTCTGCTAAGAGGAGGGAGTGCATGTGACCATGGGGGACACTAGAACCCCACAGTGGTTCTTCTTCCTTCCCTGTCTCTCCTTCCCCACCCTGGATTGTGCTTCCTGGAATCATTTCCCAAATAAACTATCTGCACCCTACTCTGAGTCTTGGGATCTGTTTTTGGGGTAAACCAAATAAGACAATGAGTTCAACAATGAAGCTACCTTCTTCAACTAAAAGTCTCCCTGCCTTTGAGGAGAATCACATGGTATGATGACAGATGCTAGGACAGCAGCCAGACTGGGCATCTCGACAGACCCAAAGCAGATCCTTCCTTGCACTTTCCTAGTCACAGCGTCAAAGTCGTTCTGAAATCACAAGTTCAAGGCACAGGAGAGCATTCTCCATTCCTTCTTTGTATGGCTTTATCACTCTTTTGCCTTAGTGCTTGTGGCATTTGGAGATTATAGGGAACCACAGTTGGAAAAAGTGCTCTATTTTGATTTTTTCCTACTGGTTTTAATTCCTCTTAACCACTAAATTGGTTTTAGTAGCTGCAGATGCCCCCTCCTGGGCCCCCCAGCACCATCACTTCCCGCTGCCCAAACCATCATTAGTCTCTTTCGTGTAAAAAGCCAACAGTCTCTGTTGCCTATCCCAGAAACAGTGAGCAGGGATGTGGCCAGAACAGCCCACTCCTACTATTTTCAGAGTTCAGGACATTAGAACAAATGGAGCCCCACGTACTTTAGGTCTAATATGTTCAAGTTATCAGTCTCACTTAGAAACATTAGATAAAATATATTGGGCTCCTCCTTTGCTGCACGGTATTGAGGATCCACAGAGTTCTGCTTTGGAACAGAGAGAAAGCTGGTGGGAGGCCAAGAAAGAAGGAACCCTGGCCAGAGGCTTGTCCTCTCTCCTCTTCTACCCCTGGCCCCTCAGGCACTGCACACATTTTGTGCTCCCATGTGGGGATATCCAAGCCCACACTGACTCTGTCCACGTCCCACTAAACTTTTGTCCCTTTTCCTGCTGGATCCTACAGAATTGGCCTGCTGTGGTGCAATGACCTCAGGAGGACTGACAGGGAGGAAGGATGCTCATATACCCTGGACCTAAGCTTGGGGCCAGTTTGGTGAATCTAAGATCTTGAAAAGGAACACAGGCTCTAATTGGGCATGTCCCCTTGGCTTACAGGACTTCTTATCCCATGGACAGCAATGTGACCCAGAAAAGAACTCTCAAAGAGTGGAGGGGGCAATGGCTCTGTTGCCTGGCTCAGTCCTGAACGGGCCTGCTCAGGACTGATGGACAGAAACCATCTAACACATCTTCCCTTCCACCTCAAGCCCATCCTAGGCCCTACTGAAAGGCTTGCTTTTTGAGCCACTTGAGGAAAGAGGGCTTTGTTTTCTATCTCATTTTCATTTGCTCTGAAAATGCCCTGCAGAGCCTCCCTTTAAAGGTAGAGAGTGGAAAGGCAGCGTCTGGCCCTGTGTCAGGGTCTGAGCATCACAATGGAAAGTCCCTCTTGACCCTGGCTCCCTTCCACCCTGCATTCCTGGCCATTTACCATCTGTGCCGGGGGAGGGGCCAGTCCAGCAGCAGGGTCAGCTGTGGGGCCTCCTGCCCCGGCTTCTGCTACAAGGCTGGAAAGTTCCTCATGAGGAAGAAAGGCAACCTCAGGGCTCTGGAGGCTCAGCGTCAATTGCTAACTGAGAATCTTCCTCAGTAAACCTGAAATGGAGTACCACGGGGTAAAGCTGGAATAAAAGAGCAAACTGGTGAGCAGGAGTTTCCATCCATTTCCTGGTCCGTTGGAGTCAACCAAGCATTCCTTTGGTCTGGGCCCCTTCTCTGTCAGAGCTCTGTATTTTAGCTCTCAACTTGTGCAACTTGGCAAAACAGTCTTAATGTAGAGTGGGCCCATTTGACTGGGGTTCACTGGGCTGCATCGCAGACTCTGTGATAGCAGGTGATATTTCATATCTTCTAGGCAGAACTGAAAGGAACATTAAACTGCATTTCCATTATCAGTGAGGTCCTTAGTGGCCTGAGGATCAGAATCGTAGCATTCTAATCAGTCTGCCTAATGTTTTTCTGGGTGGCTTCCTACAGGCCTATGATTAGCTTGCGTAGGAAGACTGAACCACTGTACTTAGTGGGAAAAGGGAATCTGTATGAATGCCTAAAGAGCCATGAACCAGGGAGAGACTCAGTACAAGTTCAAGGGTCTTTTAAGATTAGCAGAAGTTCCCTTCTGGAGAACCTAAGGATTTCTGCAAAGAGGATTGGCTCTTTTGGCTGGTGCTATGGTTTGGATGAGTGACCCACAAAGGTCTATGTGTCTAAGGCTTCATAGCCAAGGTGGCACTATCGAGAGGTTTTCGTACCTTTAAAAGGTGGGGCCCAGTGCAAAGTCCCTATGTCATTGTGGACATACCCCCAAAAGGGATTGTGAGACTCTAGCCTCTTCTTCTTCCTTTTTACCTGCTGGCCATGAGGAGGGAAGCTTTGCTCCTCCACGCATTTTCACCTTGATATGCTACCTCACCATGGGCCCAAAGCAATGGGGTCAACTGATCATGGACTAGAGCCTCCAAAATTGTGAGCCAAAATAGACCTTTCCTCATTATAAGTTAATTATCTCAGGTATTTTGTTATAGAGATAGAAAGCTGACTAACAGCTAGAATATTAAAATCCATGAAAACTGCTGTGAGGAAATCAGCAGTGAAATTAATGTTCAGAGAAGTCCAGACACTGGCCTTCTTGGCCTTTGCCCTTACGTGAATTATTTAGTGTCCCCAAGCCACTTAATAGTACTAGAAAATTTTTCTATTTGCCATCATAAATAATGATATTTTAGAATTTGATGTTGAAGATAAGGTCAAGGACATCTAAACTGAATACCAGTGTCAGGCTTAGTTCCTCTGTAAGGTGCAGCCCGGCAGACTTCTAGCCTCTGCAGGAATCCTCTGATGAGCGAGAACTCACTGCTGGTAGCCATGAGCATTTCTGATTGTTACAACTTTTCATTACCTATTAAAATACTGAATATTAACTCTCCAAAAACAGAGCCCTGTGTCCAAACCTACAGCATCCTCCCCAAGTGTGGGAAGATGTGCATTTGCAAAGTCGGTGGCTGGAACCCATGATAAACTGCAGGTACTGACCTTCACAAAAATAGAATATTTTACCTAGAATGTTGGCTAAGGAACGGGTTTTATTCTGTGTGAATGTATAAAGAAAATAACATCAAAATATATGAATACTTTCAATAGGGATAAAATTTCAAGATTCCTAATGTGTAAGAACACTTTGAAGTATATTCCAAGTAAAAGTTGTCAATAATCAATATAAAATAATAATATAATAATAATAATAATAAATTATCCACAGCATATATTCTTTACCCTCAGGCAGTTAGTCTGTGGAAGATATATTTGAAGTGGGAAAATTTATGCCTATATTCACTCATTTGTTCTTTTGTACATTAATCATGTATTTATTGGGGATCAACTATGAACTCAGCCCTAAGACAACTGAGATGAAAAACCTGAGTTTTTCAAATGAAGAAGTTCAGAGCCTGGTGGGAGAGATGATGATGTAAACCATTATGATGACTCACTGAGAAAGGATGCCCGGGCGCTCCTGGGACAGACTGACAATTGCACCTGGATTAAATCAGAAGGCTTTCCCAAGGTAAAGGGAACCAGTGTAGATTGAATATCAGCTGCTTCTCTTCCTTGCTTTCTCCAGAATCCCTGGTTCCTTGATGAGTTAGAGATTTGGTTTTTTTTATGAACCCGGCCTCTGGCTGTGTTTTCAACCCTGCTGGGTAGGTAGGGCAACATCACAAATAAAGGGAGTGCTTGATAAATATGAAAAAAGGAGAAGGAGAAAGCAAGAAAAAAGAAGAAGGCACCTCAGTTACCCTTCATTTCAGCCCCTGGCGATTGACTCTGCTTGTGCCAAGGAACTGTGTCTCAGAGGGCTTGACATCACATGAAACCTTGCATAGAAATGTAATTGTCTTGCCCTGTGTTGTTTATCACTCCTTTAAAAGAGACACACTGAAACTGTGAAACCCAAGTCTGTCTTTTTCTCTTTTTTCAACCACTTTTCTCCCTGTCATGCAGAACTCATGAAGAAAACTAATTTGCTTTTGCTTTCTGGGCTCTGTTAAATAACTCCCAGTCTTATTTTTTTTTTATAAGAACCAAGAAAGATGAGCATTGGATAAAAATAAAATGTAAACCCCACTTAAATACAGGCAATTTCTCCTTCATTAACAGTTGGGATAATGAACCAAATTCCATACTTCTCCCACAAGGATATTGTGAGTTTAATGAGACCAAACAAGCACATGCTTTGAATTTCAAGTATTTAGGCTAAATTTGTTTTTGGGAGAACTGAATGGGTTAAAGTGAGACTGAATGACCTTGGATGCACCTTATTAAATGAAATGGAGCAGCACATGTAGAGAAAAGGAAAAGAGAAGGAAGAAAAAAAAGAAGAGAAAGTGAAAGGTTGGATATATATTTTAAAACTTCTTCAGTTGTGTATTGAAAGAGAATTCAACTGTGATGGGGATTTATGTCTTTTGGATACATGAAATTTCTCCAATTTGTGCTATTATGTAGCTTATCTTTTCACAGAAATCCAGGACTGCTGACAGATCAAGAGGTTTAACATTTCAGATCCTTTCAGCATTCAGCAAATGCAATAAATATCAGAGGTGACTTGTACTGAATGTAAGAACAGATGTTGTTTCTGCAGGAAGCAGGATGGAAACTTACACCCACAGGCTTGCAATAACTTTGAGGTTTTCTTCTATACCTTGCTCTAAATGTGACTTGAAACCTGCCACCATGATATTTTAATACATTTATTACCTCTTGACAATTCCTCGAAGGGCATCCATCTTGCTCAAGTTGTTACCTGAACAGGAGGTCATTTCCCAAGCTCATCTGTTAGTTAGACTCAGGGAGGCTTCTAAACTTTTTACTTGAGGGATCAGAATTTGTATTTACATCTCGCCCTCTTCAAGTAATTCTTGGAAATAGTCTAGGAGAGTGGTGCTTGCTTCCTATCTAGATTTGAGTACTTTGTGTGTGTGTGTGTGTGTGTGTGTGTGTAGAAACCTCTTTACTATTATTTTATTAAAAATGTCTACATCTTCAGTTTTATTCCTTTTTAAAGAAATTCCAAAAATCAGTTTAACAACAATGATGATTCAATACAAAACAATTTTACCAACAGGATACAATAGGGCAGATGACCATGACTTTTATGGGAGTATTTTTAAAATTATTTATTGTATTATGGTAAAAAAGAGAGTTTTAAACAGTCAAACGTTCAACCATGAACTTTTATTTATTTATTTATTTTGACAATTGAAACATGTTTGATTTTATTGATGCCAAGGGGTGAATTTAAATCATTTAGGACAATGTTTTGTATTTGATACCTTTTAATTTTTCACTTGAAAAAATAGTAGACAGTGTAACATTATGAAAAACAAAAATTTATGTATCCTCATTTAAAACTCTCCTCCAAACTTCCTATTTTGCACTGATATATTACAATCCTAATTACCATGGTTGTACAGGACACCATGGAAGAGAAGGGAATGGAGGGAATGGTCTAGATTGAACCTAAGTGATATTCATTGCTGGGATTCAGGTATGTCTGGCCACTTCTGTATGCTGCAGGGGTCAGAGGAGAAGTGGGTTTTCTGAGGATCTCTAAATCAGGAATTTGCATTCAGTGAAGACACACATTTTAAGCCTTTCAATAGCCATCCATTTGCTATTACTCGAGTTATCTTCAAGGGACAACACCCAATAATTTTTTTTCTTTATATATGACAGCGGAATGCATTACAATTCTTATTACACATATAAAGCACAATTTTTCCTCTCCCTGGTTGTATACAAAGTATATTCACACCAATTCGTGTCTTCATACATGTACTTTGAATAATAATGTCCATCACATTCCACCATCATTTCTAACCACCTGCCCACTCCCTTCCCCTTCCACCCCTCTGTCCTATCTAGAGTTCCTCTATTCCTCCCATGCTCCCCCTCCCGACCCCCCTATGTTGAGTACCATTATTTTTAATGAAGAATGCCTTTGCCAGATAGAAAGGACTCAGGTAGATGCCTCCATGGCTCTGTTTCCTCTGAAGTGTGGGTTTATTTATTGTGGCAGGCTCGCTCTCTGTGAGATTCAATATTGGAAAAACTGAAATTAAACAGCTCACCAGCATTGATGGCAGGAGTCTGGCTCCCACTGGAGACAGCGTTATGGATGGCTTTTCTCACACTGTACTCTCAAATGTAATCTGACATAGGTGGGGCTCTGTCTCCAAGGTGAGCAAAGGAAAATGTTTCAGAAGTACATGTGGAAGGTACCCTTGGTATCTCTGCAGTGCAAAAGATGTTATTGTTCCTCTGGCAGACTAATTTCAACTCAGTTAAAGAGAAAAACATCAAATATTCATGCTTCTGGTATGGGATCATAAATAATATGGTATAAGAGACTCCAGGAATCAAAACATTTCTTCAAATATGACCTGGCCTAAGACTGTTGCAGACACTTCCTCTTTTGATTCTAGCTCTGTTCTGTTCCTGAATTTCCTCTTTTGTATAATAATATCAAGAGCTATTTTTCATAGAACCCTTTACAGGTACTAATGTAAATTATCTCTTTTAATCCTTCATAAGAACTTCAAGTTGTTATTATTGAAAATGAAATATTATTGCATGTTATAACATGGGTGAACCTCAGAAATATTTTACTGAGTCAAAAAAGTTGGACAAACAAAGGTAGTATACTTCCACTCATAGAAAATTCTAGACTAAGCAATTAGATCTGAAGCAGGTCAGTGACTTCTTTTCTAGGAACAGGATGATGACTGAAAAAAAGCATGAGAGGAATAGCTTCCGTCAGAGAGGATAATGTTCTCCTGATAGAAATTTTATATGTCAATATGTGTTCCTTCAAGCTGATTTAAAGATGCACTGAAGATCTGAGCATTTCACTCATTTAACCAAATTTAAAACATACGGCTCCTATGGGGGGTATAGATAGATAAGGAAGCCTTTACTCTTTAGAAACATTAAATGCATTGTTCATCCTCCTGCAGCAAAAAGAGAATAACTCAGGAGTGTTCATCCTCACTCTCAAATCCAGGATTTTCCTCTTGGAAACAATTTTCAATAATGACCATATGTATATTTCTGCTCTAGGCAACCTATTCATTTTCAGATTCTTTTCTTCCTGGGAACAAAGATGAGTTTTTGCAAATGCATGATTAAGTACTGGAAAGAAGAAACGAGAGTGGACCAGTATCTCAGATACAAAGTATGTGTGGTGATTAATGGCGAGGGCCTTGAGTTCGAATCCCTATTCCACAACTTACTATGCAGATGATGTCAGGAAAGTCACCCTGCCTGAGATTCAGCTTCTTTGTATGCAAAATAAATTATAGTGAGGTATAAATATGTTCATTCAGTTCATGTATAGACACTTATGAACTTTTGAAGGATTTTACTGTTACTATTACAGTTGAGGTCAAAGGAGGAATGAGTGCCCTGTGGTATTAATATATTTATTATGTCATTGCAGTGTCTCATCAAGTGAAATCTTTACTGCTACTACACTTCTCTAAGTGACTACATAATTTATCATCATATTAAGAAATGTCTGTAAAAACCATTATTTTATAGTTCTAGTGTTTCTCTCCCTGACCTCTTGTTGGCACCCAGAATTGTTAAAAATTTTAGGATTATGTACATCTCATTCAGTGTATGAATAAAGTCATGTATTTCTAAGTTCTGGTAGAAAATTCATTACAAGTGTAATTCACTTATAAAGCTACAATTCCATGAACCTCAAGTATGATTCACTGAAGTGTGTCTTAATGTTTGGAAATGATTGCAGACCTGGGAGGAACTATTTCTTGGAAGTAATTAGAATACCATATAATATACTGTGGGTGGATTTCCTTAAAGCAGAGATTTCATTTTAAAAGTATTTGAGTATTACCCAAGGATTAAAAAAAAAAAAAAGATGGGTAGTATTCTTTTTGGTATACAATGGACAGGATAAATTATTTTGATGGAAAAGTTTGTTTTTGAGTTTCTGCCTCTGTTAGACTAAAATATGTGATTAGATGTCAGAGTCCTCTTAAGTCTGCTTGGGTCACAAATCCTGCATGACTTGTAGGCTTGTCCAACAAGGTAGTATATTTAGATAAGCATTATCTGTTGAACAAAGTAGAAAAAGGTGTGAAAAGTTTGGACCTTCATAGAAAGTAAAGGACTTATATTTTTCCAAGACAAAATTATTTGAGCTCTTTGGTGCCAGACGCCCAAGGGCATCCACAGATACCATTTTATGATAGGTTTGCATGGAGGCCTGGGACAATGAATGGTAAGAGTTTCCTTGGCCAGATCTATTATATGACAGCCCTTACGCTCTGGTCTGAGGAAGCAGTGAGACCTTGGGGTATACTTAACCTTATGGAAATAACATTTGGAAAGTGTAAAGATTTTTTAAATCATCTTTAAAAATAATATTTTATTTAACAGCATTACAAACATTGTGACAATCAAGTCTTGCTTCAGCCTATAGAAATTGCTTAGTTTGCCAGGTGCGGTGATGCACGCCTGTATTCCCAGATGCTCAGGAACCTGAGGCAGGAGCATCACGATTTCAAAGCCAGCCTCAGCAACTTAGCGAAGCCCTAAGCAACTCAGCAAGACTCTGTCTCTAAATAAAATACAAGAAAGGGCTGAGTATGTGGCTCAGTGGTTAAGAGCCCCTTTGTTCAATTCCCAGTACCCCCCAAAAATAAATAAAAATAAAAGACAGAAAGAAAAAGAAAACAAACAGAAAAAGAAAGAAAAGAAACTGCTGAGTTTCATACCTAGAATCAGGAATATCACTATGTAAGCACTTATATAGAAGCAGCGACATGTATCACAAAATTAATTTAGGATATTTTTCATGCTTCCTGCTCTGGGTTTCTTAAAACTCTAGTTTTGTTCTCTGTCCATGAATTCCTGGATTCCAATGTTTTGCATAAGACAACAAGATATTTACTTTAGATTCATCTCTAAGCGTAGGCAGATATGCCCTAAAATATTTTCTGTTGATTGTTTTGAGACTCATATTGGTACCTAGGTCAAGTTGCCTTTTAGAATATTTCTGAATATTAGTTATTATCTAGTTGAATATTTATTGCAAATATCTGAGTGGATTGCTTGTTATGTTACAGTTGCAGAGACTGAGGCTTAGGGGTGCCAGGAAGTGTTCTGTGGAGCCGTTTGTGGGGCAGTCAGGAGCATAAGCCAGATTGGCCTGGTTCTGGGATTTTTTTTGTTCAACTATGGACATTCTTGAGTAACCCAGTGGGCTTCCTGTTGTTTGGTTTGAACTCCCCCTTCACGACACCCATAATCTCCTCCCTCTTCTCTGCTCCAAGATTAGAACAGAGAACATGATAGTGCTTTGGAAAGGGAAGAAGGGTTGAAGTCATCTGTAGGGTTCAAAAGATACTTCCCTTTCCAGCTTTGATCTTGACCTTTTGCCCTTTTGGTTGTCTCTGGGCCTTTTGCAGAGAAGGTGGGGGTGAGTATTGTGGGTAACTTGGAATGCAAGGCAGTACTACCAAGATTGGAAGGCCTCAAAAGCCGGATCAAGGTCCAAGTGGCAGATCAGTGCAGCAAGTGGGGTAGAGACAGGCTGTGGAATGGCACTGAGGCTGGAGTGGACGCCATGCCTTGAGGATGTGTGGCCTTATGTAAGCGTTTCTCCTTCTGTGTTCTCTTCTATAAACTGTGACTAATGAGAGATCTAGCTCACAGGTTATTGTGAAAAGCAAGAGACGTGATCTATGTAAAACCCTGAACATTTAGTTAGCACTCAGTAAGATTGCTGGATTATATCACTTTCCACTGGGACTAAAATATAGCTCTGGCCACTTCCCAGAGCTTCAGATTCATAATTCAACATCTGTTAACCTCTGTCTCTTCACAGGTGCTCTGTCCACATCTGTTATAGTTTGGACCTGGAAGTCCTCCAGAGGCTCATGTGTTGAAAGCTTCACTCCAATGTAGCAGTTTCAAAAGTTGTGTCCTTTAGAAGTGACTGGATCATGAGGGGTCTAACCTCATTAGTTGATTAATCCACCAAGGTATTTGTAATTTGAATGGACTAATGGGTGGAGGAAGAAAGTGCAGGAGGTGAGACCTAGTAGAAGGGAGTGAGAAGTGTGTCCTTGAGGGCTATATCTGTCCCCGTGCCCTCCATTCCTCCCTTCCTCCCTGCCTCTCTCTATGGATGGATAGGTGGATGGATGGATGGATGGATAGATAGATAGATAGATAGATAGATAGATAGATAGATAGATCGATCGATCCTCTTTCCTATTGCTATGAGCCAAGCAGCTTTTCAGTCCCATACCCTTGTGCCATAATGTTCTGCCTTCCTCAAACCCAAAGCAATGGTGCCAACAGACTGTGGATTAAACCTCTGAAACCCTGAGCCAAAATTAATCTTTCCTCTATAAATTGTTTCTATTATATTTGTCATAGCAACAAAAAGCTGACTCTATCCCCAAAGATAAAATAGTTTACTCTGATCCCCAAGTCTGTACTTCCCATGTTACCTGTTTTTTTTAATGACATTACTATCAACCTAAGTATCCAAGGTAGTTAAAAACCCTAATTTTATAGATAAGAAAGCTTAAGAATATTAGAGGGTTAAATGATTTGCTAACGACCACTGAGAAGATCAGGACCCCTGCTATGATGACAATTCCCGTATAATGAGTTCTAGACACTTTATCCTATCAATCCTCCCTCCCTCCCCACCTCCATCCATCCATCCCTTCCACCCACCCCACCCGCCCCTGTTCCTTTCCTTACTTTCTTTTCTACCTTGTTTCTTTCATTTATTTATTCGTACATTCACTCCTTCATTTTTTTTTAACACTTCAATCCTCATACCTTGAGTTGCTGCTTCTTGCCTTTCTGCCTGGCCCAGGACCTCAGTGCAGTGCTGCATACAGCAGCAATAAATGATGTCTTTTTCTCAGTCCTTGAGAATATGTTTGCAGAATTTCTCCCTTTAAATGTTTGCAAAATCCTCCAGTAGATACCCTCCATCAAGCTAAGGAAGTTACCTTCTATCTTGAGTTTACTTAGGAACTTTGTTTTTATATATAACCACCTGCTAGAATTTATAAATTATAAAGTGAATTTTCTTCATTTATTTAAGTAAGCATATACTTTGTCCTTTCATCTAGTAATATGCTGAATCATAATTATACATTTTAATATTTAACCAATCCTGAATTTTTCATATATTCCAAACTTGTTCATGCTTTACTGCTGTCTCCTATGTATATTGTTAGACTTGGTTATTTGATATTTTGCTTAGCATTTTGTATTTCTATCTAACAATAAAATGGTTGGAAATTTTCCTTTTTGACATCATCCTTGTCTGGTTTTGTGATTAAAATGATACTAGCTTCATAAATAAATTGGGAGGACTCTTTTTTTGTCTAGATGCAAATAAGCTCTTCTTTGGAAAAAAAAATGGCTCAAACCACTATTAAATTTGGTTCTGGTATTTTTGTGTGTGTGAGAGAGTTTTACCCAGTGTTTTCATCCCTTTAGCAGTTATAAGATTAACTATGTTCTCTATTTCCACCTAAGTTTATTTGTTTATTTATTTATTTTTAGAAATTTGTGCATTCTGTCAGAGTTTTCAAATTTATTATCATAAAAGTGTCAGAAGTGTTCTTTTATTTTTAATCCCATGCCTTTTGTTCCTTTCTTTTTTATTTATAATATTTTCTCTTCTCATTTTTATTCCATTAAACATGACAGAACTTTGTCTATTTTTCAATCTTTCCTATACAACGTTAGATTTTCCCCTATGACAAATGGGGAATATTTGACAATTCAAATTCTAACGTGATCTTTACAAGATATGTTTATTAATTTATCATCATCCACAGATGTTCTCAGCATCAGCAGTAACTTTTTTGCTCATTAGTCACAGTAATCTACCACATACCCCATGTTACTTGAACTAGTTGGATTACTACAGTTGTGATCATGGTGAAAGTGATTTTGAAATTAGATTTAGAGGATGTGGGATCAAATTCCAGAACTGATACTTACTTGTGGTAAGACACTTAAACTTTGTGAACCCCAATTTGCTTGCATTTTTTCATTGTTAATTTTCATATGGTTGATTTTTTGTAAGAGGTTGCATCCATTTACCAATGTTCACTACCAGCCCTTTTTTACCCCCTTTAAAAATTCGATTATCTTGACTATTCAGAGTCAAGTGAAGCCTCTGGAGGTTTAGAGCTAAGTCTTGTGAGGTCTTATTCTCCTAGATCTTTCCATCATACCCAAGAGGGTTGTTTGGGTCTCTCCTATGTCATCCTGATATAATTCTTAGACACTACTCTTCTGAAAGAGTATTGCTCAAGACAAGGCTAAATCTAACATTTATGAGGAGATCCAGTGCCGATGCCCAGTGAGGTCAGTTCTGGTGAGTCCTATAGCATGGGCAGTGAGTTGCAAGCTGTGTCTGTGTGTATGTGTGTGTTTAAGAAAGAGGTAGAATTTACTGGGGGAAGTTGTTATACTCACTCACTTGGTCATGGAAGTCTCCAGCAATAGATGCATAGCCAGTTACTAAAAGACCTCTGAAGTATGTTTCAGATGGAAATGGCAGTAAGCACAAAATGGAGTTGTGCACATGCAAGGGCTACAGAGAACTTTCAAAATAGCAGGTGTTCCTAACATCATCTAGTTGAATGAAACTTGATGCCCACCTTACCATCAGAAACCTCCACCTCCATGATTACTTTGGGTGAGCAGCCTTTCCAGTCTAGAGTGAAAAAATCTAAACTCACACCTTGCCCAAGTTTCTCTTGGTTATGATATTTTATTGGCTACATGGGATTTCCTTTGGAAAAACTTAATGACTCTGGGCTTCTGCAACTGAAGAGTAATTGCAAATTCACCAAGCCCCTAGTTTGATTTTGGGGATGTTATTATCAACCTACTCCTGGAATAATAGAGTTTATCTTCCAGAGATACCTGGAAGGGGGGAAGTGAGAGGGGCACTTCTTGCCGTCTGAGATGAAGTCCAAATCACATATGGTCTTCAGTTTAGAAAAAAGTGAAGACAGTATTAGGAATTGAGGATTCAGACAGCCCTACTGCCTGTTATGTGCTCTTCTTCAGATGTTGAGGTTTAGCTGTTAAAATAGTTGCTATATTTTACAAGGAAGCTACAAAGTGATTACCTGTGACGGTGTGAGGGACATTTTGGCAAATTGTTGAGGATGAAGCCTGAAAATGTCATTAATCCATGACCTCTCGATATCTACTAATATCTGAGGAATAAATTGTAGACAATTTTTTTTGTGTGTATTGAATTATATTCTATAGCAATTATTGGATTTGAGGTTTGTATGCTTTTTCTCCTTGGCATAATCATGGTTATAGTTTAGATACTAGGTGTCCCCAAAAAAACTCATGTGTGAGACAATAGAACATTCACAGGTGAAACATTTGGGTTATGAGAGCCCTAAACCAATCAGTGAATCAATCTCTATTAGAGTACCTGAGTGGTAACTGAAGGCAGGTAGGGTATGGCTACAAGAGGTGGGCATTAGGGGCATGTCTTTGGGGTATGTATATACTTTGCAAGTGGTGAGTGGAGTCTCTCTGCTCCCTTATCATCATGTGAGCCGCTTCCCTTCTCCATACTCTTCCACCATGATTTTCTGTCTCATCTTGAGCCCTGAGGAAGGGAGCTGGCTGTCTGTGGACTGAGACCTCTGAAACCTCGAGTCTCCAAATAAACTTTTTCTCCTCTAATTGTTTTTGTCAGGTCTTCTGGTCACAGCAATGAAAAAGCTGACTAAAACAATCATAAAATCCTCAGAAGCAAGAATTTCAATGTCCAAATGATAAGTTATCCTACAGTATCTGGTCCACACAATGCAGACTGGGACTTAATTTATGTGCAAAAATAAATAAATAAATAAATAAATAAAATTGTATTCTCAAGCATTCATAAATTTTTATAGTCCTCAAGTTAGAAAAGAGAATGGTACCCTTGCAATGCTCTTTCTCACTGAAGTCTCATAACAACACTGTTATCATGGTAGTAATACTTAAATTTGAATGCTATGTATGTTCTAGGCACTGTCCTGAGAGCTTTGTATACATTTGTTAAAATAATTTAATCCCTATAATGTCCATGATATAGATTCTAATATTATCAAGTGATGCAGAAATGCAGAGAGGTCACATATCTTTCTCAAAGAAGCTCAGCTTGTAAGTGGAAGATTTGGGGGATTTGGGACTCAAACCCAGATCCTCTGACTCTGAGGCTCATATATTAAAATTACTGCACCGTGTTGCCTCTCTAAAGAAGTCATTATTTTTATCACTTTAAGGTGACTCAGGTAGCTTAAAAATCTACCCTGTTGTCTCACATCTAATATGTAGCTCACAAGCATGCGATAGTGAAGAAATACAGCATGGTTTTTCATGGCAATACAACCCAGAACTGACCTTGCTCTGGTGGAGTGTTTGGGGTAGGCATCTTGATTAACCACATTCCAGAAGAAATCTTAGCACATGACAGCTTAAGGGATTTGAGAAACAATCTTCTCTTCCACAAAGTAGAATTCTTTTATGTGACATGTCAGAGAGATATCTCAGCCGATTTTTACTTGAATATCACCAGCAATAGGGAGTTCATCATTACAGTTTTTCTTATATTAAACTCAGATCTTACCTCTATAACTTGGGCTCATTGATCATGACTCTACTTTGCAGAGTGAGCTTAGCCCAGCTCTCCTTTACATAGGTCTCATAAACCTTCCTGTTGTAGGTTACATAATGCCTAATAATAATAACTGGCGCTTACTGTATTTACTATGCCAAGTTCCTGGTAAATTTTTACTTATATTCGTTTGCTTAATCTCACTACAACCCTATGAGATAGGCAAAAGAATTAACCTGGACTAAATGATTTGCTCAGGGCCACAAAGCTGAACAATAGAAGAGCTAGGAATTCACCCTCAGCATCAGATTTCAGTACTCATACTCTTTACCACAGTGTCTTAATGTATTTTAGGTAAGATACGGCCTCTTTATTTCTTGACCTTTCAACAACCTGGTCCCCCTTTTACCTTCATTTATATCCTGTCTAATCTGTTAAGGCTTCAGGGTATGGGCTGATAAGAAGGTCGAGAGAGAAGGAATGTACTTTCCTTTTCTGAACAGTACACTTCAATCAGCGGAGTTTAATGTCCTATTACTTTATTATGGCAACCACAGCCATGGAAATCTTTAGCATCTTCTTTCACATGAACTATTTATAGTGTACTTCTCCTTGTACCTGCTACAGTAAATTTTCTTTTGAATATGCAATAACAGATCTTTCTATCTTATCCCTATTATTTTTATCTCCTTAGTCTGGGCCTAAAAATTAAAAATCTTAGTTTTAAATTAAAACCTTAATTTTGTCATTGAAGGCATTAGGTATCCCTCCAGCATCTATCTAGAAACTGGAAGTGGTGAAAGCAATACCCTCCAAATCAGTTATTGGGTTGTTCCTACCTTCAGGCTCTGAAGGAGTCTGGACTAGCAGCCCTGTAATACTGGATGCCAAATGAGGAAGGTTCCAGTAGTTCCAGCCTCCTTTGAGCTTGGTTTGTCTTTTTCTTTATGCAAATAAAACATTGCAGACAAAACAAGCCTTCTTAAAAGCATGAATTTTAAAAATTTTGTGGTTGAACAAACACATGTGTATTGGTGGCATGCAGCACACAAGGAAAGAACACAGACAGCAGTTAGGGGCTTTGGAGCTAGACCACCTCAGTTCAGAGCTTGGGCTGCCAGTCAACACTGCTGACTCTGGGCAGGTTACTCCCATTCTCCATGCCATTCCTTCCTTGCCTATAAGTTAGGCACAATCATATTCCTGCCTCCTAGAATTGTTCTTAATGAGCTAGTATACTTCACATGTTTAGAGCGGGCCCAGTACCTCATTAATTAATCAATAATAGCTAGTTATTGTTATTGTTCTAAAGTCAAAGTTGGCTAACTGCAGCCCGTGGGTTAAATCTGACCTGGATGGCTGCCTGTTTTTGTAAATGAAATGTTATTTGAATGTAGCCACACCAATGTATTTACATATCATCTGTAACATATTTTGTGCAGCCATAGCAGAATGAGGTTGTCACAGAGACCCTAAGACCTATGTGGTCCCAAAATATTCCTATCTGGATCATTCCAGACAAAGCTTGCTGCTTTGTAAGATAGAATACACAGATTTCTGATCCTGGTCTGTTACTCCTTGGATTGTAACCTTGAAGGAGTGATTGATACTTTCTGGCTTCTACTACTTTCCCTGTAATAAAGATTAGTTACGACTCTTCCTCCTAAAAAAACAAGTATGTGAGAAATTGTATGTTGAAGATCCTATTTGTTATTCATCTGCTCAATAATGCCATGTTTTATAGCCAGACATTTGTGCTAATTGCTGTGATACAGGTGTGAACAGGCAATTGCTGAGTTTTATTTTTTCTACCTCTCATGAGTACTTACTACATACTGAACACTCTTTATGTGTGTGAACTATTCAGTCTTTATAAAAACTGAGATAAGCTCTACTATTTGTCCTTAATCTACAGGTAGAGAAATGGAGGCATCAGGACATTAAAGAAATTTTTCCAAGCTCATACAGTTGACAGATGGCAGAGATGCAATGTAAAACTGCAAAATCTAGCTCCAGAGTCTAGAGTTTTAATATTCATTGTAAAGTAGTTGCTCAACCTTATGGATCTATGATCCCCCTAGACAGACCTTTATGCAAACAAATAATTGCATGTAATTGTAAGTTTCCAAACATTTGTAAATTGATTAGCATAGTGCCTGGCATGGAATAATTCATCATCATGATATTCATGGTATTGAAGATGTTGATTTCAGTGAAAGTCACCACAAAGTATGATTGTATTTGGAAGGAGGTGTGTCTGGAGCTGTTAGGAGCAATTCATGAAAGGAGGTCTTGCTGAAAGTGAGACTTTGAGGATACAGAGAGAAGTTCTCCAGATAGATCTCCATGCAGAGGAAACTACATACGCAAAGAATAGAGTCAGGAAAGAACATGCCACATTCAGAGGAACAGTGCTTACTTGTGAACTATAGGAACCAGATCATCTAGGCAGGGACCAGCTGTGAATGGCTCTGTATGAACTGGGACAGACCTAAGTCCTCTAGTGCATGTCTCTTTAAGAACAGTGCCTTATATTCTCTATTTGTTTAATGTCTCTCTCCACCCATCTCCCAGCATGCACATGAACACTGGGATGTGAGCACCTGCAGGGCAGGGAGCCAATCCATCTCCTTCACTGTGAGAACTCAACACTCAGAGCCCTTCTCATAGAAGAACTCTTCCAATGTTTGTTGAATTGGATGAATACTCAATCAGAGTGCTCTAGATGGTTACCGGATGACCTGTGCAATAGGTAGCTTTCTCTGGGTCCATTGGCTTACTCTGGGGCAATGATCTTGCTTTGTTGAAGAATCGAGGCAGGTCCCATTGAATGACTACATCATCTAAAATAGGATGATTTGGGGATGGTCTTTTATTCGGAGGTCAAAGTTTACTGAACAAAGTGACATCCGCCCTATTCTACTCCTGACTCCACGTAGTAAGACTCAACACCCCCATCCTAAAAGTCCTCATGACCTTTTGAGAAACTCTTGGCCATTCTTCAAATGCCTTTTAAAATTCTACCTTAAAAAACCTACTTGACAGAATACAAGTGAAATAAATATTGAAAATGAATGAAAATAACAATTCTCTAGACAATGTTGCCCAACCAGAGAAAAGGTAAGTCAAGTGGATAATCTCCACCTGGGCTTATTTTCATGTGTCAAGTACCTGTAGGGTTTTGTAAAGTCAGAAGAAACATCTGCCCCGGGCCTTTGTCTAGAATTTGGCACACAATTTAATAGGGTTGTTTGCTGGTGATGACACAAATAGCATCATGAGGTAAGACATCCCCTGTTTTACAATGTTTTTGGAAGAGGCAGCTCCCCGAGGGCTCACATGATGTTGGAAGGCTGGGGACCTGTTTTCCCTCCCTGGACAGGTGAGGAAAATGAGATCTGGGAAGGGGAAGTGACTTACCCAGGGCTGGGGAGCTAGTTAACAGCAGAACTGGAACAGTAATTTGGATCTCTGATCCCCAGGACCAATTCTCTTTCACCACACCATCAGCCTTCTGAGAGATTAGCTATAGTTTCTGAGAAAGTTAATATTGCCTCTTCATCATTTTTCAGTCTTTTTGGAAATATACATGACCTCTCTCTGCACCTTTCCTCTCTAAGGTAACCTAGGAAAATATCTGAAGGAAAAATCTGATAACTGCATTTTGTCAGGCAATCCCACCATTACCCACCTGCCCTTCACTTGAATGTTTCATGAAAGGTCTGAATCCCGTTTCTTGCCTCCGGCGGATCCCCTCTCCCCTCCGTCACATTAGAAAATTCACATTTTATTTTCTCCTCCCTTGGAGTAATGAAATATTTCTTTTCCTTCCTGTAATCTGAGTCCCTTTTCTGTTGTTATTCTGAAGAAGAAAACTTGAACATATCAGATGGATTTTTCTGGCTCCTTAGAAACCAGCTTGGTAGGAGAGTTGATTGGATTTGCCTAAAGCATTTCCTCATTAGTAGCCTGTGTGTGCTTTTCCTTTCAAATGTCATCTGGCCGCCCCAACAAAGATTTAATTGTGGCCACTTGGGGCCCTTAGCAAACCTGGGCTTTGCTGAATTTTCTTTTGAAAGCCCTACAACTGCCTGTCCTTCAAGTGAAACCCTACAAACATATTGAAAGTGACTTGGTGGATTATTGGTTTGGCGACCGCTTCTTACAGCTCTCCTCCCTCTTCTATTTTTTTGCAACTGGAGATTGGAATTTTAATTGCTCAACCACAGTTTTTAATTCATGATGCCCAGAAAGGGCATGGTTTATTAATTAGTTCTGATTATTAGGCGCCCCAAACTGGGTCTGGCTGCTTCTTGATTGGTTTCAACAGCTCTTTGCCTGAAATTACTGTCTGTAAGCACATGGAGGTGTAATTATGCAGACACTAGCTGTTCAGTTCTGCCAGGTTAAACCCTCTATTATGAATACATATTATGGTGTCTTAAAAGGCGTTTATTGAAATGCCATAGTTTAATAGTTCAGGCTTACAAAATCAAGCTCTCTTATGTTATAGGCAACAGCCTCTTAATTGGATGTTTTCTCCCAGCACATAAAAACATTGGCTTAAACACACACACACACATACACAATTAATTTTTAAAAAGTGTGAGAAGTAATAACGCCTCATGGTTAAAAGTGGAGGACTCTAGAGCCACTCTGCCTAGGTTTGCCTCAAGCCTCTTCCGTCTTCTAGCGATGTAACCTTGAACATGTGACTTAACCCCTCTTCACCGAAGTCTTTGGTAAAATAGGGAAGATGCTTGTACTGTAGGTTGTTTTGGGAATTAAATGAGTTAATACACATGAAACACTTAGTAAAGTACATGGAACACAGTTACTATGTTTTTTACTGATTGCCTTAATACATTTACTTGTATTTATTGTTGTAAAATCTCTTCCAGAATTGGGGATGTATCCTTGTGATAAAAGTAGAGTGTCATCCCCTAATATCTATTCTCTGCTCCTACTGTAATAGCCTCCCCTACTCACTAATTTTGACTGGGTGGCAACAGGACTGATCAAGGTAAATAATAAGCCGGGCATGGTGGCACATGCCTGTAATCCTAGCCACTTAAGGGGCTGAGGCAGGAGGATTGCAAGTTTAAAGCCAGCCTCAGCAAAATCAAGGTGTTAAGCAATTCAGTGATACCCTGTCTCTAAACAAGTACAAAATATGTCTGGGGATGTGGTTCAGTGGTCAAATACCCGCTGAGTCCCTGAGTTCAATCCCTGGTACTCCGTCCCCGCAAAAAATAATAAATTTCTTTTCTATATATAATTGGTCATGAGACTAAGTTCTGGCTGATGAGTTGTAAGCAGAAATAGTATGATAATTTCTAAAAAAATGGCTATAAAGGAAGAAAAATAATGTTTCCATTTCCACAGGATAGAATGAGGTTGTTTTAGTCAGCTTCCACATAGCTGTGACCAAAATACCTGATAAGAACAATTCGAGAGGAGGAAAAGTTTATTTAGCACTCATGGTTTCAGAAGTCTCAGTCAATAAACAGCTGATTCCATTGCTCTGGGCTAGAGGTGAGGCAGAATATTATGGCAGGAGGGTGTAGTGGAGGAAAGTAGCTTTAGACATGTCAATCAGGAAGCAGAGAGAGCTCTGCTCACCAGGGACAAAATATATACCCCAAAGGCACATCCTCAGTGAACTAGCTTCTCTAGCCACACTATACCTAGCTACAGTTACCACCCAATTAATCCATATCAGTTGATTAATCCACTGACTAGGTTACAAGTCTCATAATCTAATCTTTTGCCCCTGAACCTTCTTGTATTTTCTTATATGTGAACTTTTAAGGGGCATCTCATATCCAAACCATAAAAGGGTCTGGTGGGTGGAACTCAAGCAGCCATCTTGGATCATTAGGTGGTATGCTAGGAATGCAAAGAGATAAGGGAGCACAATCCGTAGTCTATGCAACTTCAGGAGGCAGAGCTGTCCTAATATCCCTTTTCTTTCACTCTAGACTTCTAGCAAATGAATAACCCACCTCCATATTATTAAAGCACTGATTTGAGGTATTAATTGCAGACAAATCTAGTCTTAGTAACACTTTCCTTTCCCTACATTGAACTATACATATTGTTATGATTATAATCATTATTATGACTATGATTATAATGTGTAGCAACTTCAGTATGTAAAGCAGGAAGGACCATGGAATGGTTTCACATGGCTAGAGGAATATAGAGGAAACATGACTTCACCACCCCAAACGTGGCTGCACTGTTCTCATTCTTTGCCTGAGGGTACTTAGCCTCAGGCTTTGGTCATGGATTGAAGAAGACTCAAATTGCTTGACCATAGAATTATGCTTATAGCTCATGGATAAGTCTCATAGAAAAATACTAAAGTCTCTTCCAGCGATAAGGAACGTTCCGTCAATTTCCATGTTTCCTCTGAACAAGAATCATGGGTTCTTGGACAAATCCAGTGGCAATTTTCTTTCATTTTGTTATATACCAAGTTAAGTTTCTCTATTTTTCTATAAAATAGGAAAGTAGAAATAGAAAACCTGTAAAAAAGAAGGAGTCCTCTTAAAGCGGGCTTAAGCAAGGATGTATTGATCTTACTTATTCAGAACCCATATGAGTTGTAAGCAGAAATAGTATGTGTTCTGAATAAGTCTTAGGAACAGTAATGAAGTCTTTCTTAGGAACAGTAATGATAACCTCTTTGCCTCTTTAATTTGTTTAATATTGAAAACTTCTTTTCTACCAGAGATCCCAGGATTCATTTAGGGATTTTGCTGAGATCCTAAAGACACTAATAAAAGGCAAAGGTAATATCTAAAGATCTCAGATGAAGCATGGGTTCCAAGAAACCTACACTGTTAATTGTACTCAAAGTGAAGGATGGTAATCTTATTTCTATTTGTCTTAATGGTTAAGTGCAAAGGTGTCTTTCAGCAAAACCAAATGAGGTTTCTAGAACTTGTGGGTTGATACTTTTTTTTTTAAAGAAAACACATTTTATTAAAGGCTTTTATTTGAGGGAATGAAAACTTTGGCAAGTATTTAATATACTTGCGGCCAGTGTTCTATAAATTTGATGATTATTTGCAATGAACTACACAGTCTTCTGAACCAGTTTTTCATGTGGTGTCCTCGCTCTGTGTTCACTTTGAGCATTTAGTAGTTTGTATATGCTTAGTTAGATGAATTTACTTAGACTGGCCAAATAGACATTTTAAAGATTTTTGTAAAATAAAATATACAAGATACTAGTAATGTAAACACGGTGAACAAGGGCAAATTGACACACTTTCCTACTCTGAACTCACTAATAACATTAAAACAAATCAAATAAAGCATAAAGAAACATAATGAAAAAAAATAACAGTTTCATTTTTGCTGTGTATCAGAACAAACAGTATTTGAAATACGATGTGATTTTATCCATTTTCTGCCTCCCTGATTATAATTATAATTACAACTTGTATTTGACATGAAAATTTACCTGCCATTTATTACATGTTGACTACATGATAGTAAAATCATTTGTATTCATTTATTCATTCTGTTCTTAACAGCAGCATGCATGTAATATCATACATCATACATTTAATTTATTAACTATTGACTGAAAGAAATGTAAAACTATTTTAAGATCATATTTGGCTAAAGGAATTTGGATTTGAGACTAATCTTTACTTAGCCATAGATGATAGTTTGCTTTCACAGATGTTGGAAGCAGAGAATGATACTAAAATATCTTTTTTACTTTCCCTTTTTATACTTATTACCTAATCTGACATCTCTAATATGTTGTTTATTATGATTTCTAAATATTAATTTTTCTTTTTTGGGGGGTGGGGGGACTGGGGATTGAACTCAGGGGCACATGACCACTGAGTCACATCCCCAACCCTATTTTATATTTTTATTTAGAGACAGGGTCTCACTGAATTGCTTTCACCTCACCTTTGCTGAGGCTGGCCTTGAACTCACAATCCTTCTGCCTCAGCCTCCCAAGTTGCTGGGACTGCAGGCATGCACCACTGGGCCGGCCTTTCCCCCCACCCCTCTTCTTTTGCCATTTTTTTTAAACAAGAAGTTTATAGAAAACTGCAATTTGTTTTCACTACATCCTGGGTTGATATGTTTGCAACAGGAAAATTCTTAGGCTTTCAACATTCTCTCTAGTCTTCTGGGGCTCCAATTATACATATATTAGACCTTCTTGCTTCATCCTTCATATATCTTAAGCTTTATTCTCTATTTTTCATTTTTTATCTTTGCACTACATTCTGTATAATTTTTTTCTTATCTACAATTTACTAATTCCTTCTTCTGTCATGCCTGTCTATTGAAGTTTTAATTATAATGTTGTTGTTGTTGTTACTATTATTACTATTGCTAGACATTCTGTTTCTTTTACCAATCTGTGTGTCACATTAAAAAGTAATTTCTGGAAGATTCTTTCAAACTCTTATTTGTTTCTATAAACATACTCGTAGCTTTGCAGTATATATAAGTCTGTTCTTGCTGTCAGGTTCTTGCTGTGTTAACTCTTGCTCCAGGTACCTGTTTTCTTGGGTGAAGCATTTTGATGTTATGCCAGATCATTGTCATTAAAAATGATTCATACAGATTCTTTGAAGCCTAAGATGAAATAGCTATTTTGAGAAAGGATTTACATTTAATTCGGTCAGGTCCCCATAGACTTGTGAAGTTTGGGACCTTCTTAAATCAGGTTCAATATTTAATGCAAACACTCACATCATCTACTTGCTTTCTTCCTCCTCTTCTAGGCTTCAGCTCCTTTTAATCAGGAGTCACTTCTTATCATATCTCATGGATAGTACAGTTTTCAGCTTGTGAAAAGTGACTGATAAATTTTGGTTGAATTAATAAATCTTTAAATTATCACATCTATCTGGTTAATTTATTTTCTCTGTCTTTATTCTTGGTTGGTAACTTAAAAGAAACAATCTATATTAAATATTATTCCCTATTATGCATGTTTTCTGCAAGGCATATTTGTATATTGTCTCTCCTTTATAAATTATTCTAGTGTTGTACAATATACTAGGTAAATATCTGCTTCCAGGCTAACTTTCTGCACTCCCATGCTTCTGCCCCAAAGTGTATCAACCACAGTTTCTGTGATTCCTCAAACCTTAAATGAATACTCTAGAGTGTTTCTTGGTCTCTGGCATTAACCTTTTGTGGCCCCGGAAATGGTGAAACCATCCTAACATCTTCTGTTAATTATACATAATCTCACTTTCCTCAAGTTCTCTCTAGAGTTCTGATCTTTGATTTTGCCACTGTCTTGCTCATAGGCCACCATGAGTTTTACTAGTGCCCATAGAATAGATCCAAACCTGTTAGCTTATTATTTTTGCATCCTTCATCTAAGTGGCAAAGACAGATTTCTTGAAAGAATATGATATCTACTAAATCAGACTTCACTACTTACTGACCATGTGACTCCATATAAGGTACACTTCTGAGCACTGGTGTG